>NC_092869.1:49273261-49290858 GCF_032062135.1 Pyxicephalus adspersus | reverse complement strand
GCTGTCACCCGACGAAGGCACCCGACGCTGGAGAGATCGGCGGACGATGATCGATGGAGGACGACGCTGGATGAGCACAGGGGGACCAGATAAGTATGGATGTACAAAATCTCGGGTTTAACCATCCTTGCAGTTTTTTTTTGCCCGAAAAAAGGGGGTTCATTTATGGTAATGTATTTGTTATTTAAATTGACTATGTAAAGTGTGAGATCGCTCGTAGCAATGGGGGGGGGGGGGGGGGGGGGGGGGGGGGGGGTATTTCAAACAGGAAATAGGGCCAGCAGGTAAAAGTGCACCAAGTGTTTTTTTCACTAATACTATTTTCACACAAAAACAGCAAAATAAAGCCTGGCCACTTGGCCTCTAACTTACTGTTAGCTCCCTTTACTAACAATCCTAGTGCTGTGCAGGACTCCAAGAGACAATTACACCTGATCATACCCAGGCCTTTTTAGCTCCCCCATCTGGCCAAGAAGCTCATTGTCATTCAGCCTGGCACTTCAACCCCACCTTCAGGTCAAAAGGAAAACTGTCTGACTAAACTTTCTTTGGCCAGCTGTTATAAAAGTTATGGCATTATTTATTGTTATTTATTCTATTGAAAGCTATTAAAGGTTATTTATTGGTTTAATAAATAATTCGGCTGCTTGCCAGCCATTTGAGAGTGCAGCCTATCCGTGCATCTATAACTTTTATTAGGAAATCTCTTTGTATTTTGTAGAAAATACAAATATGTATTTTGTAGAAAATACAGACACCAATTATAGAAACCTGCAGCAGACTGAATGTGTAAGATGTGTAAGTTTGCTCTCACGGCGAATAGGGCCTTTCTTGCTTACCGAACATTTAAAAAGAGAACGGCCTTGTGATTCGTCATGAGGTCGTGTTCTTGCTGAATGAACGAGGGAAAAAGCAGGGGGCGAGAATCAAGGCTGGGAGCGAATCATTTGCTCCCAGGATGCACAGCAAGGCCCAGCAGACCAATCAGGGGAGATCTGAGCACAGGCATATATACAGGGAATGAGGGAGGGGTTATTCACCCCATCTTGTGTTCTGTGTGAAGGATAGAAGCAGGGACATTGTGGCAGGGACATTGTGTCAGGGACATTGTGTCAGGGACATTGTGTCAGGGACAGTTTAGGAGCCCTCTATATATCTTGAAATATACAGATACTGGAGTTTTAGATGCTACCTTTTCCTATGTACCAAAGAAGCCAGTTTGCTACAGAAAAATACAGATCTTTCAGTGTTTGATACCTCTTGCTATTTACCAAAGAATACAGTTTGGTACAGAAAAATTTCTGTTCTGCTATAAAAAAAATAGATATATTTCAGTGTTTGATACCTCTTGCTATTTATGAAAGAAGACTGGAAAAAAAAATTCTGTCCTGCTATATAAAAAATACATATATTTCAGTGTTTCATACCTTGCTATTTACTAGGGATGAGTGAAAATGGCCTCTGACGGTTTCCTCGAAAATTTCCTCGAACTTCTGGTGGGTTTGCAAAATTTCGGAAATAGGATTTCTGCCAAATGGACTGCGTCCAGAATGTAGCACAAACATTAGGACATAGAGAAAGGGTGAACTCAACCCACTAGCATCAAAACAGCAGGAAAACGCGTAGCTACTTATTGTACGCACCCCTATTGAATTTACATAGCTGCATAATATCTTAACGCTATGTAAATCCTGTTTAATAATAAAAGCAATTGCTAGCTGGCATCATGTCCTGGATGACACGTGTTAGGAATGACACCCATAAAGTTTTGGACAAGTAGTGCGGTGACATTAGGCAAAAGGATGGAGGACCAGAGACGGAGCGTGGGTCAGCGAAAGCAGTAGCAGTGTGTGTGCTCTAGTCAGCTATCGCCAGGGAGACCGCATTGGTAAGACTCATGGAAAGCTGGGTGTAGTGCATCGTCAATGCCACTGAGAAGTGTACAATTTTAGTGAATGGAGTACTGGCAGACGGCAGCAGCAGCAGGAGGAGGCGGTGGGCCCTAAGAATGAGCAGGTACCGCATTGGTAACCTAGGCATCTAGAGCTGGGTGTAGTTCATCATCAGAAATTTAACTGTACCAAATGTTCTTCCTTGGTAAATAGGAAAAGGTATCAAACACTAAAATATCTTTATTGGGTCTCCCCGATGTTTGCAATCCCGCCTAAATCACGAAGCTTTAGAAGGCTGGCATTTATTTGCATTAATTTAATTAATATTTCATTAATATTTCTATATGGGATCCACTTCTGGTGAACCTTTTCTGAGCTGTATTATTGGGTAGACTATCAAAATGACAACTAATAATGGAAGATTTCAAGGAATTTTACTTGGTGTTCATGCAGATCACACTGTTCTCCTGATTAAAGTCAAGGATTTAAAGACTGGTGAAGCTATACGAGGTGCATTCTACATCTTCAGCTAAAAAGGTCTTCAGCCTGGGAGCTTCTGGTCTGAACATGTGGGCACAAGAAATCATGTTTACCTCTTTGACATCCTCACCATTGGACCAGGTGTCTTTAAAAATGGCCTCCAAGTGGTGCTTGAAGACAAAGCCATTCTCAAGGTCACCCATGACTGTCGTTAGGAGATATTTTGTCCCACCAATATGGTGTGTTTTTGAATAATGTTTTTTATACTCAGGTGGGTGATGTGTGCTTGCTTTCTATGGAGACTGGTGGTTTTCTTCCTCATCGAACATCTACTGTGAAGGAATGTTTGACTCGGGATCTAAATATGCCGTCTGCAAAAGTATATTTCCTGAATATCAAACAAACATTGATGGAGCAAAATCCTAATATGTGTAAGACCGTCCATTGTCTGCTACTTTGCTGAAAGTGTTGGCTCTGGAAGTGTCGCACCTCCTAGATTTGCATCAAGCTATGTTGGATGGCATGCTTGCTGACTTTACATTGTTAGTTGACGGCTATCTTAATGCTCCTTGCCTAGCAAAAGCAGATGCTTTAGTTGTGACTGAGAACTTATGCTCTGAGCTTCCCAAAGAAAGAGAAGAGAAAATGCTTAAAAATAATATGATTTTACCAGCCATGGATTTCTTGTGAGATAGGAGAAAACAAAGCCATGATCTCTAAATGGGTTATTCCTAAAATAAGATTGGTGCTAGGAGATGCCTTAGTACATACCCACTTTGTCCTAATTGTTTTGAGAACCACAGAACAATATTATATTTGGTTCTCTCATGTATCGGCTTACTGGTAGGATTCATAACAAATATTAACAGTAGAAAGAAGAACTATTCTAATAATGATACAGTTGTATGTCTGCCTAAATACTTCAGAAAGTGTTGGATAGAGTTTGTTGGTTTTTTTTATTAGTACATTTATATGCGGGGAAAATTAAGCACAGAACAACTTAATGTGCGTCTTTTTGGGTTTCAGTATAGTCTGTTAAAATGTATCATTGTAAAAATTATGGCTACTTTGGTTTGTTTAATACAACTGTTTCAAATATTGGGCAGTTTGTACAATACCGTAAATTTGCCCATTTCCAAATAAATTGCTAATGTACTTAAAAAAAAAAAATCTGTATTTATTTTACAGTAGGCCAGAAATTTAACTGTACCAAACGGTCTTTGGTAAATAGGAACTGCAAATTGATTTTATTTAGCTTTAGTGAATGTACAGTGTGAAAAAAGATGACTAACAGTGTCTTCACTAATACACAATATAGATTACATTAAATGTGCTGACTGCTGACAATTTAACAAAACTGACTAGCTATGCGTTGCACTACAAGTAGCAGCAACCACAATTGTACCTTCAGTGCATGTGCAGTCCGTGAACAGCACCTAAGAGTGTAATAAACCCAATATAACTTACACTAAATGTTCTGACTGCTGACAATATAACAAAACTGACTAGCTAGTAGCTCAAGAAAATGCCCTATAAAACCCTGAACTATTCAGTTAACAATGAACTAAGAAGGCTCCTACACTGTCCCTGTCACACTACACGTCTCTCCCTGCGTCTATCCTCTACACAACTGCTATCTAGAGCTGGGTGTAATGCATTGTCAATGCCACTCCAAAGTGTGTAATACAATTTAATTGAATGGAGTACTGACAGGTGGCAGCAACAGCAGGAGGAGGAGGCGGCAGTGGGCCCTGAGACAGAGCGTGGACCGCATGGGTAACTGGCATCTAGAGCTGGGTGTAGTCCATCGTCAATGTCACCCAAATATCTGAAATTTGTGAAGGGCCAGACCAAGATGTTTTGTGCACCGGCACTGTTGCTGTGGTCTGTGGTGCCAGAAGCGGTAGGAAGGTAGACGGTGTTGCTAGTTTGCATTATGAAGTGGATAACATGAATGCCAACCCTCAATCTTACAATATTTAGCTGAAAAATTTAGCTGAAAGGCAAAGGCAATGGTACCTATCAGTGTGGCAGTACTGTGGGTTTTAATCTTCAGTCTGTTGGCCTCCTGGAACCAGCAGAAATGTAAAGTATATTGCTAGCTGGCACAATGGCAGGCTTGACACTGGCGATGAATACCACCCCTGCACGTTGCGATAACTAGGAGAAAAATTCAACCGAGGCAGGCTCAGCTGACAGGGTGTTGGTGACAGCCAGTCACAGACTCGGCACAGGAGCAGTGTTGGTTCACAGAGACATCTTGGTTCGCCAGTGAGTATGTGTGTCAGTCATTCAGTAACATCTGCAGTGGGGATATGATAGTTGTTGGTAACCCACCTTTCATTCATTTTCAAAAAGGTGAGTTGATTGACATTTTCCGGCGACATCGCCGTAATCGATTGTCTGTGCCAGCGGCACTGAAGGTTCTTTCAGACAGAAGCCTGGATGCCGGGCATGAAAGAAGCTTGATGGCATACTATGCCAACTGCGGGGAGATTTCAAGCCTGTTGACCCAAAAATGAATGACGTCACTACTGTCAGGACAGGCATCCTTCTCATAACTGCTGTCGTCAACACCACCACCACTACGAGCCACAAAAGAGCCAACTTCGTTCACCATGCGCATCATCCGTTCTCGATAGTTAAGCCCCTGAACTTCACTTATTAGAGGTGGCCACATCAAGTTTCTCCAGGCATCCAGAAAATCCCCCCTGCCTTGGCCTAGACTTTTGGATGTGTGCGGCCTGCTGCCACTACTGCTGCTGTTGCTGCCTACAGGAGGATACGGTGGAGGCGGTGTCTGCCTGAGCTCCCTGTGTGGAATGTGGTGCGCGGAACTCCTCACAGCCGGTTGCATAGTATTCTGCTCAGGCGGGTCACCTTTTCTTTATCTTGCACTGAGTTGGGTAAAAACTGTGACATTTTGTCTCTGTAGCAGTGATCTAGAAGGACGCCAGCCAGTAATCATCCTGTTTTATGGTGCTGCAAATGCGGGGGTCCCTCCGTAGGAATCACAACATGTGGACACACATATGAAAGAGGAGTTCCCTGGACTGATCCTCCTCCTGTCCCTATTTAGGTGCCAAAACATCTTCCCCTTTATCACGCACCTCCTCCTCTTCATCGCCCGCACAATGCCTGGGGTGTGACAGAAATGCGGGTTTGACGGGTCCTGTCCAGCAGCCCCAAAATGGTCTCACTATCATCATAATCATCTTCCTTCTCCTTCTCCTCTTCAAACTCCTGATACTGGCCACTGTCCCTCCTGATGCTGGCTGTGCACTATGTAGTATAATGTCACCCTCGTCCTCCTCCCCCATTTCTTCCCCTCCTTTTCCATTGCCACTTTCCATCAGAGGGTATTCCACACAGGGTATTATCAAGCAGAAAGATGATGGGTATGACATCGTTCCAGCCTGACCGCCCCCGACTCACAACGTTTGTGGCTTGCTCAAAGGGGGCCAGTACCTTGCACAGCGTCTCGATCTGCAGCTACTGGTGACTGGTAAAATAGCTCAGTTGTGTGGCTGTACCAAGAGCCCCACTGCCTCCATGCACCACGCTGACCAAGTAATGGCGGATGGCTAGCTTTTGCTTACACAAATGCTGGAGCATGTGCAGGGTGGAGTTCCATCTAGTTACAGTGTCACAAATGAGTCCTTGCGGTGGCACCCTCTGTTGGGGCTGGATCTTGCTAAGGACCGCAGCGGCAGTAGGGGATCAGCGTACATGGCTGCAGATGGAGCTAGCCTGTCTCAGTCCTGCAGTCCTGGGTTCGTGCGGAGGAACTTCTGCACCACTAGGTTCAGTACGTGCACAAAGCAGGGCACATGTTATGCGGCCCGTGCGCAGCACGGCCACAAGGTTGGCTGCGTTGTCCCACACTACGTTGCCTGTTGTGAGCCGGCAGGGTGTCAGCCAAGCCTCAACCTCTCTGTGAAAAGCCAACAAGAGTTCTCTGACAGAGTGACTTTTCTACCCCAAGGACACCAGTTTCAGCACTGCCTGGCAACACCTGTGCTTGAGGGAGCCGTAGTGGCGTGCCCGCTTAACCACAGTGTCCTCTGCTGCTGGCCTTTCGGAATGAGAAAGGAGGTGGAGGACTGGGGTGGTCCATGCTTTCCCACCACACCCCTCAGTGGGGGTACCAGGTGCTGCAATGCCTCTTGCAGACTACCACACACTGAGCTATGCAAGGCCACCCAGTGAGCGGTGAAGGACAGGTAGCGTCCCACTCGTGCCTGGTTGTCCAGCTCTACGGCAGTAGCTGCAAGGCCAATAGTTTGGCTAGATGCAAATTGAGCTCAATTACTCTTTTGTTGGTTGGGCCCATAGCCTGATGCCTTGCGCAGAACCCTGGGAGAGTGGGCTGAAGGGATTGGGAGCTGAAGGGGTCACTGGAGTACCTATCTTGTGGCGACAAACGAGGTGTAGAAGGATTTATTAGAAGTGGAGACGATGATGTGGTTGCACCTCCATCAAGAGAACGCAAGTACTGCTCCCACTTTGGTTTGTGGTTCTTGCGCATGTGGGAAAGCAGGGATGTTGTACCCAAATATGATCCAGCCTGTCCTCTGCGAATCTGCCTGTGGCACAGGATGCAGATTGCTACGCACCCACCATCGTCTTTCAGAGTGAAAAAGGACCACACTGGAGAGGTACGTGCAACCACTGCTCCAGCTCCATCTCCCCCACGGTCACATCTTCTCTGATTGTTCCCCTGCTTGTGCCCACTGGCCTGTGTGTTCTTTGGGACTCACATGAGGCAGATTTGCAGCCCCTTCCATCCCCAGTTTGTTGCTGCTGCCTTTCCTCTACGTCTGTTTCGGAACTGCTGCTAGCCCTTACGTGCACCAGTGGTTCCCAGGTGACATCACGGTCATCATCATCCTCATTCAAGACAACCTCTGCAAATGCAGCCACTGATCCAGAACCCTCGCCAGAAAGTGCTGACCACACTCTCCAAGAGTCTCAAAGTCTGGCTTCTGCTCTGAAATTCGCAATGACAGATCCTCAGGCTGTTCGTCAAACAACAAGGGAGAGTGATTGGGAGGTACAGGGGCATTAGCTACGCTAATTCTTGTCTTTGCTCCTGTCACGGCTGTGCTGATTGCTGCTGCGGAAGAAGAGCCTGCTGCAGAAGAAGAGCTTGCTGCACTTGAGGTCGCTGAGACCCGGTCCACAATACTCTCCATATGACGTGGCTGTATGATTGTATTCCGCCCTCTCAATACATCTACCAGCGTACTGGTGCTCCGCACACATCTCAGACCTGTTTGACAAGGTGCTGCTGCCTCTAACGGTTTACTGCTGCTGGAGTATGCGGCAGGTTGCCCAAGGCCACGCTTCCCCTGCGTCTACTGCTCATGTTTTACTTCAGGAAAAAATGCAACTGTACCAAATGGTCTTCCTTAGTAAATAGCAAGAGGTATCAAACAATGAAATATCTGGATTTTTTTGGAGTAGGACAGAAATTTTTCTGTAGCAAACTGGCTTCTTTGGTACATAGATCAGGTAGCATCAAAAACTGCAATATCTGTATATATATACAGAAGGCTCCTAACCTGTCCCTGTCACAATGTTCTTGACACAATGTCCCTGCCACAATGTCCCTGCTTCTATCCTTCACACAGAACACAAGATGGAGTGACTAACCCCTCCCTTATTCTCTGTATATATGCTTGTGCTCAGATCTCTCCTGATTGGGCTGCTGGGCCTTGCTGTGCATCCTGGGAGCAAATGATTTGCTCCCAGCCGCACCATTCCTGCCGGAAATAGTGGCCGTTCCCTTCCCCTGCTTTTCCACGCTCCGTCTTAGGGCCCACCGCCTCCTCCTGCTGCTGCCGCCTGTCAGTACTCTATTCACTAAAATTGTATTAAACACTTCTGGGTGGCAATGACGATGCACTACACCCAGCTCTCCATTACTCTTACAAATGCAGTCTCCTTGGCGATAGCTGACCCGAGGCCACATACTGCTACTGCTCTCGCTGACCCACGCTCCGTCTCTGGTCCTCCATCTTTTTGCCTAATCTAATCACATTACTTGTCCACAACTTTTTTGGGTGTCATTCCTAACACGTGTCATCCAGGTCATGATGCCAGCTAGCAATTATTAATATTAATAAACAGGATTTAATTACGTTTAAGATATTATGCAGCTATGTAAGTTCAATAGGGGTGGGTACATTCAAAAGCGAAGCATTCTTCTGCTGTTTTGACAACAGAGACTGTTGCTAGTGGGTTGAGTTCACCCTTTCTCAATGTCCTAATAATTGTGCTGCCTTCTGGATGCTGTCCATCACGCAAAAATCCTATTTGCCTGCTGTCACTTTGCCTGCCATTTTCTAGAAAACCACAAGTTATTTGGAACTTTGTTGTAATTTGTCTCTTGTTCCCACTGTTCTCTTACTCTTACCTAGCAAATTTGGTGGTTCTAACATGTTTAGGGGCTTTGCTATTCATGTTTAAAGTCGGCCTAATGACTTTAATGGAATTAGCAAAGTCGGTTCGCCAAAATTTTGCGGACCCATCGGAAGTTCGAAGAAATTTTCCTTCTCGCTAAGAGGCCTTTTTGCTAATCCCTACTGAGGATTTCTGTATGTCAATTCAGGGACATCTATGTGCTTTAAGTGGAGAAATCCCCTGTCCTGCCTGAAGTTACTGTTCTGCTGTCATGGTAATTATTTTCCACAGACATCTTCTAAACACTTCAGTGAGTCATTGTACTACAGCGTTGTACCTCCTGCACTAACCATGCCCCAGGGCTGTACCTCCTGCGCCAGGGCTGTACCTCCTGCACTAACCATGTGCCAGGGGTGTACCTCCTGCACTACCCATGTGCCAGGGCTGTACCCCCTGAATGAACCAAGTGCCAGAGCTGTACCTCCTGCTCTAACCATGTGCCAGGGCTCTACCTCTTGCTCTTACCATGTGCCAGAGCTATACCTCCCACGCCATGGCTGTATCTCCTGCGTCAGGGCTGTACCTCCTGCACTAACCATGTGCCAGGGCTGTACTTCCTGCTCTAACCATGTGCCAGGGCTGTACCTCCTGCACCAGGGCTGTATCTCCTGTGCCAGGGCTGTATCCCCTGCACTAACCATGTGCCAGGGCTAAACCTCCTGCACTAACCATGTGGCAGGGCTGTACCTCCTGCAAACTCACCTGTGCTAACCACCCTGGTGCTTATTCTTCCTGCCCTCCAAACAAGTCCCTCGACAATCATTTCTGGTTCCAGAATTTTGGGCAAGGAATGTAGACTGTGCTGTAAAAGACTCCATATTGGTGGCTGATATGGATCGGGGAGACTATAATCTATAAATAGTCTGTGGGGGGTACTTATTGAAGACCTGCAGGAGTCCAGCTTTTCAGTTCTGCCCCCCTCACCTACCCATGTCTCTAACCTGTCACTCATGTTTCTGGGGGTTCCATTGGTGCAATTTTTAGACTCCCTACCTGACCAGAACCCACCATTATGTACTAAAAACCTGATAAAAGAAATAGAAGCAACAATATTGTCATGTGTAATGTCATACAAGCACATTTATTGTGTCATGAGTTATTAACTTTATTGTATCATTAGTTATTAATAACTCATGTTAACATAATAATTTAACTTATGTTAATACATAAACATTTATTGTATCATAAGGTAATATTAACAGCAATATATCCAGCCAGTTCACCAATGGCAACTCCATCTCCAAGTGGAGTGGTGGGTGCTCTGTAGGAGGGCATATTTTAAGGCACCCCATACAGTCCCTTTATCCCAAATACCATGAATGTTGTGCTTATTTCTGCTTCCCTCCCCATGTATCACTAGACAATCACTGAGAGTCCTAGAATACCAACAAACAAGGAATGTAGGCTGTGCTATAATTTTCTGCATTGTTGGGAGAGATGGGGTTCTGAAAGCCATCTAGGGTCTGCCGTGGACTGCACATGAACAATCAGACAATTACTTTTAATAAAATTAAATAAAAAACACAAAAATCAGCTTAAACAAGAATGCATAAATAAATCAAAACTACTGAAAATACTGAAAAAGCAATAACTCTGTATATTTTATAGTACCATATTATTCTAAAACACCTCCCTAGTGTGGTAAATTTTAAAACGGGGCCGCACAGTCCAACGTCACATTCAGGGCAGTGGAACCGGGTTTCCTTCCAGATTTTTTTCCCGTCCTCCCCTCTCTTGGAGCAGCACACCACACATATTCTTGTGTGTTTTTGCTTCCTTGGGGTTGGTGGATTGTGCTCCGGAAAATGATGACCGCTCAGGCATAGCGGGTTCACCGCGTATGAAGCACGTCGTCCACGTTGATGTTGATTTGCATCCTCTTCTGGTGTTAGGTGTTTCACACATATAGCTTCACAGATTTTCCATATGAATTCAGGGTGGGGTACGGGCCTGTCATTTTGTTTTTTGAATAGAATGTATAAATTCCACAAACACTGTTCCAGTAGATGGCGAAATATTTTTTTTATAGTACTTTCTCTGTTGCTTTCTGACCGCTGGATAAAAAGTCATGGTCTGGTCGGCTCTGTCAACACCCCCCAATGTGCAGTTGTAGTCGATGACTCCCTGGGGCTTCTGAATGTCCTTCCCACTTCTTGTTCTGGTTTGAACACTGGCGGTGTTGTGAACAGTGCCCATCATGCAGACATCCTTTTTATCATGCCATCGGAGAGCCATCATCTTTCCTTCTGCCAGGCAACTTTATCCCCAGGCTTGAGCTTTTGTGCAGTGAAATTGGCTGGCAATTAATGCCGGTTAGCCCTAACACTTCCGTCGGCATTTGTTTTGTTTTGTATGAAGAACTCGTAAAGGGACACCGGTGAAGCTTGCTAAGATTTTCCCAGGGTCGGATAGCACCTGCTGGAGATGTGGCGACACACAGGGTACGCTACTGCATGTTTTCTGGGAATGCTCAAAATTACAATTATTTTGGAGTTCGGTAGCTAATATTATCTTAAAGCTTACAGAAGTGGATATAAGGGCCAATCCGGCCCTGGCACTTCTTCATGTTTCGGACATGTCCCGCAGGTGCTATAGTAACTCTCTCTTGAGACACATTCTCAATGCAGCTAAGGCCTGTATCCCACCCTTATGGAAGAAAACTGCCCCTCTGACGGTGGTACATTGGTTGCAAAGGGTTGCTGATATATATCACATGGAGGATATGATATCCACTGATGCTAAGAAAGCGGAAAAATTCACACAGACCTGGTATCACTGGATCCACTTTATTACTACTTAGGAATATTGCCGTTTGTTACGACCACCCCCCTAGATACCTGAGTATTCTTTGATGGATGCCTAATTGCACTCTGCCACTGTTTCAGAGATGTGATTGATTCTATAGCTGGTCAATGCCCACTCCAACCCCCCATCTCTCCCCCCCTTCCTTCTTCCCTTTTTCTCTTTCTCTTTCTTTTTCTCATTCTTAACTCCTTTTTTTAATTAGTTAATTTGTTTATCCTTCTTTTATTTTTCTTTTCTTATAAAAATGTTTTTGAAAACCTTAAGATGTCATGGTTCCTGCTACTGATACAGCATGACTGGTTGGATACAATGTTTGTATTTCTACGGGGTTGGCCCTTAAGCCACAAGCTTGAAGATATGTATTGTTAGAACCTAACCTTGCTGTATTTTTTTTTTGAACTGTATGTTATGACCACTTTATTTTCTTTTGTCAGTATGTACCTTGATATCTTTTAATAAAAATAATTAAAAAAAAAAAAAAAAAAAAAGAACTTGTAAAGTTTAGGGGATGTATAAAAATTGTCTGTAGTAAGGCAATACCCTTGGTTCAGCAAAGGCTCAATAAGAGACAGCACAGAAGACGTTTCCACTCCAAAGGAACTAAATCTGGGATCAAATTTTTTGCCTTTGCCTGTATATATGACAGAGTTCCAGATATATCCAGATTTGGATTCGCACAGCACAAAAGACTTGATCCCAAACCGTGCTCTCATGGACGCTATGTACTGCACCCAGCTCAGTCTCCCTTTATATGACATCAAACTTTCATCCACACTAATGTCCCTTTCTGGCACATAGCAGGTTTTGAAGTTGTTGATAATCATTTTATAAACCTCCCAAATTTTTTTTAGCTTGGGGGCAGGATGGATGGGTGGTCTCATCAAAATCATCATTGTTGGTAAAATGTAAAAATTTCATGATTAGAGTAAATCGATATTCAGGCATAACCGTGCCAAAAAAAGGGGTGGCAAGCAGTTTGTTGGTGGACCAGTACCACTTCTGCAGGGGTTTCCCCACCACCCCCTGGAGAATAACAAGGCCCAGAACAAGCCAAATATCTTTTTGGGTGACCGGTTCCCATTACCGGGTTCTGGACAAGCTTGCATGTGGAGCAACCAGCTGTTGCGCTGCATATCTGTTTGTCTCTTCAACTATTTTCTGAATGACTTCGCCATTCAGAAAAAGTTCCAGGTAGGCCAGTGGGCCACTCCTTCTGGAGCTTGAAGCCATAGCAGGGGTCAGGCAGGTGGTGATGTCCGGGTCCAGGCAGAGGTCAGGGCAGGCGGCAGGCTGAGATGTCCGAGTCCAAGCAGAGGTCAAAGCAGGCAGCAAATGGTCAAAATTAGGCAAAGATCAGCAAAGGTAAGAGAAGACAGTGTTAAACACTAGCCATCCAGGGAATAACTGGTAATTTTTAAAACTTTGATTGTGTATTTATTTGTGTTTATTTTGTATTATTTTGTATTTGATTGGATACGGGAGTTTGTATCCAATACAATACAAAATGTGAATTTAAATTTCCCAGTTATATACTTTGTATTTATTTTATATTATTTTGTATTGGATTGGATACAGGAGTTTGTATTCAATCCAATACAAAATGAGAGTTTGAATTTGAATGGGCACACGCTCCAACGACGTCATCACACGCCGGCGTACACGCGAACACCGAGGGAAGAAGAGGCGGACGGAGAAGGCAGACACCCTGGAGACGGAGAACGACGCTGGAGAACGACACTGGAGAACTCGTATGGAACAGCAGAACACGGAATGATTACAGCGGCACCAGGTAAGAGACGGCTGTTTCTTTTTTTAACCACCTGAGAAAAGTTAGGGGTAAACACTTTCTGCAAGTGTTTTTACCCTGAACCAAGGTCGGGTTAAACGCCCGGTTGGTAAAGAGTGAATGTTCCACACATCAGTGAATTCATACACTGCCACTGTACATAAATATGTGGATTGACCCAGCACACATACATCCAATGTAGCTATGCTCAGGTCTGACTGCTACATATAAAATTGGGAGAAGTGCAGAATCTTATTGGGAAAGGTCCAGATTATACAAAAAAATAGGTAAAATATTTAAACAAAATGAGGAAAACAAAAAGGATGGTAAATTTTGTTAAGAAAAGGAGTATTTACTCGCAGAGCAGTGTGTGAAGGAGAGCTTGGCAGCAGCTAGCCAGGAGTGTGGCTGTCTGTGGCGATCTGAAGGGGTTAATGGAGGTGATAGCCTGCCTTATTTTGTATTATCTGGACCTTTCCTAAAAGGATTCCTTTGCTTCAAGAAAAAAAAACTCGTCCACTGGAATAATTTACCCTCCAAGGGTCACCAAGTTGCACCCAGCCATTTATGCCAGTTATGTGACATACAATTTCTGTACACACTTTAAATTATTAAATAGGATTTATATAGCGCCAACATATTATGCAGCACTGATAACTGCTGATAACTAGAACTGTACAGAGAATCAGCGACTGTAAGTACCTGTCATACTGCATTATGGAGAGTGGCCTGAAACCCCCTCAGAGACGTCACTTCTTCCAATCTCTCACAGACATGGAGACACTGGAAGGAAGAGTTTACTCTGTATGTGGATCTGACAGTGGCACCCAGAGATGAGCAGAGGAAAGTAAAGCTGTTTTATTACTTAGTTGGGGAAAAAGGCAGAGAAATAGCCCAGACCTTGCTGACAGACAGCCTACCACTGACAGACATACTGTTGGCATTGGATAAACACTGTGACCCCAAAAAGAACGAGACAGTGGAGAGATAGAAATTCTTCCCAAGGCATCAGGAGGCTGGGGAAAGTATGGACAGATATGTGACAGAGCTGAGGCGACTGGCTGCAACCTGTGGATTTGGGGACATCAGAGACTCCCTCATCAGAGACAGGATAGTGTGTGGCATCAGAGACCTGCACCTCAGAGAAAGATTACTGAGGGAGGAAGAGCTGGCTTTGGAGAAATGTATACAAATATGCAAGGCTGCTGAGCTGACTAAAGACAGCCTGAGGATGATGGAGGGCCCCAGTGATACCTCAGTACATGCAATATCTGTGAAAGGGAGAGCAAGGCCCAGGCTCCCTGTGAGCTCAGTCAATTGTAAATACTGTGGCAAAAGACATGAGAGAGACAAAGAGAAATGTCCAGCATATGGGGAGACCTGCAGGGCTTGTGGCAAGATGAAGCACTTTGATGAACCAGCAAACAGTACAAACAAGTCCATACAGTGATCCAGGACACAGACAGCACAGAGGACATCACATGGCTGCAGCATGCAACAGAGAAGTCAATTATTATTATTATTATTAATAAACAGGATTTATATAGCGCCAACATATTACGCAGCGCTGTACATTAAATAAGTCAATGTAATCAAACATCCAGAAGCCAATGATGCAAAGCAGCTCTTCGCCATATTTATGGTGGATGAACAGCCCATAAGATTTCAGCTGGATTGTGGAGCTAGCGGCAATGTCATTACTTTTACTCTGCTTAACAAAAGGGTTCCCATTGAGCCCACTGATAAGGTACTGGTGATGTATAACAAAAGTGTTTTGAAACCCATGGGAACATGCAAGCTAAAATTAAGAAATCCATGTAACAGAAAGAGCCACAGAGTGGAATTTACTGTGCTGCAGGAGGACGATCACATTCCTTTGCTGGGAGTGAAAGCAGTTCAGGCTATGGACCTAATAAAGGTGCAGGTCCATAACATCATGGCTCTGGAACTTTCTAAGAATGCTCAAAATCCTAAACAAAAGGCAGAATGCATTTTGGATTTTCAGCACATCTAAACAGAGTATGCTGATTTATTTGAAGGTGATGGGTGGCTGGAAGGTAAATACAAACTAAAAATTGATCATACAATACAGCCGACCAGACTGCCCACATAAAGAGTACCTGTATCCTTAATGCAACAACTTAAAGAGGAACTGCACAACTTGCACAGCAGAGGCATATTAGCACCAGTACAGGAAAGCACAGACTGGATAAGCGGTTTGGTGGCAAGTTAGGAATATGCATTGATCCTAAGCCACTGAACAAGGAAACACTATCCAATGCGTTACAATAGAGGATGTTCTCCCTGATCTCTCAAAGGCTAAAATCTTTTCGGTATGTGATGTGAAAAATAGGTTCTGGCATGTGGAGCTGGATAAAGAATCAAGTTTATTGACAACATTTTCTACTCTGTTTGGATGCTATAAATGGCTGAGAATGCCCATGGGAGTAAGCCCGGCTCCAGAAGTGTTCCAACAAAAATTGATGCAAGCTTTGGAAGGACTGTCGGGAGTAAAAATAATAACGGACGATATACTAATAGTTGGAGAAGGTGAAGATCTAGATCAAAGGATCACGATAAAAAGATGATACAATTCCTGGACAGATGTAGAAAACAACTGAACCTGGAAAAATTTAAATTCAAAATGACAGAAGTACCATATATTGGACATCTACTAACCTCAAAGGGTGTTAAAGTGGATCCAGAGAAGGTGAGGGCAGTACAGGATATGCCTGCACCTACAGATATACGGGGAGTACAACGATTCCTGGGCATGGTGAATTATCTTTCTAAATTTTGCAAGCATTTATCAGACATGTGTGAGCCACAGAGGCAGCTAACTCACGAAGACATACTCTGGGAATGGACAGATAGCCATGAAACTGCTTTTAAGTCAATAAAAAATGCTATTGCAGACACAGCAACTCTAAAATATTTTGATCCAGATCAAGCAGTGGTAGTACAATGAGATGCCTCAGAAACAGGCCTTGGAGCCACACTAATGCAGGATAAACAGCCAATCACATATGCAAGCAGAGCTTTAACGGAGCAAGGATATGCTCAAATTAAGAAGGAACTACCTGCTGCAGTATTTGGGTTGGAGAAATTTCCCCAGTACACCTATGATCCACAAGTAGTCACAAGCCTTTAGAAAGTATTACAAAGAAGCCACTACTGAATGCCCCAAAAAGACTGCAGCGTATGCTTTTAAGGCTTCAGAAATACGATTTTACCATTTGTTACTGTGTAGGGAAAGATTTACTGATTGCAGATTCCCTAAGCAGAGCTTGCGTACCCATCACAGGCGAAGAAGAAAAAGACATTGAAAGCATAAATATGTGTGAATATCTGTCTGTCTGACAGACTGAAACAAATACAGAGCGGCACAGAGGATGATAAAACTCTACAGATCTTAGAGTGTCGTCTTGAAGGGATGGCCAAGGTACAAGCATCATGCTCCTATGGAAGTTTCTCCATTTTTTCACATAAGAGATGAACTCTGTGCAGCATGGTATCATCTTCAGAGGAGAAAGCGCTGTTATACCGGTATCCCTCAGAGGAGACAGAAACATTGCACTCTACTCACTTAGAAGGATGTCTACGTCATGCACGAGAATGTTTATTGGCCTGGAATGAATGACCACAACTTTATAGCACAGTGTGAAATATGTGCAGCATGCAATGATAAGCAACCGAAAGACACATTGCAACCACTGACAATTCCAAACAGACCATGGTGAAAAGTACTGATCAATTCACGTGGAATGAATATCTGGTAACTGGGGACTATTTTCCAACTTTTAGGAGATTGACTGCTTACAGGACACAAGGGCAAAAACAGTAATTAGAAAATCTAAGCCCATATTGCCAGGTATGGCATTCCTGATATTGTATTCTCTGAAAACGCTGCTCAATTTACATCTGAAGAGTTCAAATACAATTGCTGACCCTGAACTCTGCATGCTGTGCTGTACAACCCATAGTTGTGACCCCTGAACTCTGCATGCTGTGCTGTACAACCCATAGTTGTGTCCCCTGAACTCTGTATTCTGTGTTGTACATTTATTAGTTGTGAGGCCTGAATTCTGCATGCTGTGTTGTACATTCTATAGTTGTGACCCCTGAACTCTGCATGCTGTGTTGTATATGCCATAGTTGTGACCCCTGAA
>NC_092869.1:49267118-49272306 GCF_032062135.1 Pyxicephalus adspersus | reverse complement strand
TCCGCAGGCTGTGTTGTACATTCCATAGTTGTGACCCCTGAGCTCTGCATGCTGTGTTGCACAACCCATAGTTGTGAGCCCTGAATTTGACCCCTGAACTCTGCATGCTGTGTTGTACATTTATTAGTTTTGACCCCTGAATGTGACCCCTGAATTCCACAGGCTGTGCTGTACATTCCATAGTTGTGACCCCTGAACTCTGCATGCTGTGCTGTACATTCCATAGTTGTGACCCCTGAGCTCTGCATGCTGTGTTGCACAACCCATATTTGTGACCCCTGAACTCTGCATGCTGTGTTGTACAACCCATAGTTGTGACCCCTTAACTCTGCATGCTGTGTTGTACAACCCATAGTTTTGACCCCTGAACTCTGCATGCTGTGTTGTACATTTATTAGTTTTGACCCCTGAATGTGACCCCTGAATTCCGCAGGCTGTGTTGTACATTCCATATATGTGACCCCTGAACTGTGCATGCTGTGTTGTACATTCAATCGTTGTGACCCCTGAACTCTGCATGCTGTGTTGTACAATCCATAGTTGTGACCCCTAAACTTTTCATGCTGTGTTGTACAACCCATGTTTTACCTCTATGACTTTATATTTAAGCTCCTTGTTTTGCTGAGACAGCAATGATTTTCATCATGCGGGGCCCCACTTTAATATTTGCCCAGAGTCTGATCCCTATAACACTTAGGTGAATATTTTCTATGTACAGCACAACTTCCCTCCTTTTGCCAGTTTTATATTACTCATGTCAGATGATTTCTTTTCTGCCCCATCTATTACCCAGTCCTGCTCTCCTTGTCATTGCAGCGTCCCTGCAGCTCCCCCCCTCTCTCCGGCCAGGTAAGTGTTCCTAAGGTCACCACGAGCCATCGCATATCCCCCAAAGTCTCCAGCACTGCGCTGGTCATCCCAATATTTTCATGGTGGTCTCGTTGCCCCCGCTCACATAACATCCAGGAAACCTAACAACCCCGGGCAAGCTCATCTCTCTGCTCCCATTACACCTCTGCTGCCTCCAGATGCCTTCCTTCTCCAAACTGCACCACCTCAATGCCCTATCTGCCCCGGTACCCACAGCTTACCCCACACACACATCCTCCCGCTTTATTACAGTCCTCCCCAGCCCCATCATATACTATTGCCCTCCATTCCTTCATATATTGCCCATTTCTATAGCCATAGTTCCTTTATAAGTTGCCTGCTGTCTTATCTTTGTACATACTCCTATCCTCCATACTGCCCCTTCACAAAGTTCCCCTCTCCTGTACACATCTTCACATCCCCGCCATCTCCTGCACGTCTTCTGTGTGGAACAACTGCACTCCCCTGCATGTACTGCCTGCTGCAATACTCTGCACTCTACCCTTGCACATATGCCCGTCATACGCACTTCACTCCTCCACACATAGTACCCTATAATACCCTTCACTCTGCATATAATACCCTCTGCAGTCCTCACATACTGCCCCAGTCATATCCTGAATACTCCAATAACCAGGAGATTTTTTAGCCTTTAATTTTCTTTCCTTTAATACCTAATTTGTTCCCTGTTAGCGCCCTATGAGCTCATTTGTTTCTGCCCCATTATCTGCCCGTTATTTTGTGTATCGTGTATATTACCCCAAAAAGCAATAGATTGTTTCCTTTTAGCTCCTCTTTCATTTTGATAAACCCTACTTTGTACCCTGCAGCCCCTACTTGTTCGGTTAGCATCTCTCTAGCCTAATTTTGGACCCATTGGAAGAATGTTACCTGAAGCCTCATCATCCGTTACTTGCCCCAATAGCTCACATTTAGCCCTTACTTTGTAACCCATTACAGCCCCGATATGGCTTTGTTATGTCCTACTTTGCACCTTGTTAACTCCTATTTAAACCTCATTACCCTTTACCACTATTAGTGCCCTGCTAGCCTGTTCTTTGTGGCATGTGAACCTCTTGTATGCACCCTATTAGTGACTTCTGAGCTCCTTTGGGCCTCTGTAGCACCTACTTTATACTACTTTAGCCCCACTTTTTACCCCATTAGCCCCATCTTTGCTCCCATTACCTTTCTGCCTCGTTAACACTCCTTTTTCTGCATCCCAGTAATGGCAACATCCTTGCTCTTTTTGTACTAATGTACAGTTTGTGCCCTGCTAATGCCCTACTTTGCCCCTCAAAGCAGAGTTAAGCCCAATTGTGAAAGAATTGTGACGGGACGGGCCCTTTACCGCAGAAGGGACCCTGCATGAACAGTAGGACCTGATTTTGTGGCACTCCTGCTACACAGGCACAAAATCAGTAAACCGTATATGCAAAGCAAGGCTGTCTGAAATTGTGTCCTACTGTGCATGCACCCCTATACCAAACTTTGTTTCCTCTGTTATTCCAAACTTTGTCTCCTGTTTGCGTCCAATCAGCCCCATTGTTGTACCCAGAGAGACTCACCTTTGCACCCTGCTAATCTTAAATTTGCACTACAGTCGCATCTACTTTGCAATGCATTGCCCCATATTTATAAGCTATCTAATTGCCCAATTACACTGTACTTTGCAGTGACCTGTGAGTCTCTCCTTTGCACCAAATCCTAATGTGTCCCCTTTGCAACCCTACTTTACCTTCTATTAGCTTCTTCTTTGAAAGTTCTTCTGTTTTATATTGTACTAGTTTAACCTCTGCTTTACACCTCATTACCCCCTAGTTTGATGTGCCAGGATGACCCTCCATTAGCCTCTTCCTTTTCTTCTGTTTGTACCCCATTCTGTCCTAATTTTCACCTCTTCAGTTCTTGCTTTGTACCCCTTTCTCTTAAGTCCAAAAGCTCTTACTTTAACCTTTGTTTTGTTATTGTTCTATACCCCTTTTCCTTCTACCTTATGCTCCATTAGAACCCCATTTCCTGCCCATTACCTCATATTGTGACCCTTTTGTGCTCTAGTTTGCATCATAAAAGCAGCACCCAGAGGGTGAGGACCACTGCTGAGTCTGAATGGGGACACGGAGGAAATGGAAAGGCTTTGTCTTATATGATCATTAAAAGGAGCAAAGTGACCATGGCGTGAAGGTCAGGAGATGCGCCCATGAATATGGGCACCCAGGGTCAGCTCACCAATAAGAAAAAAAAATATTCTGGTAATAATCTTGAATAACCAGATCACCCATACCGGACAGTGAGGTGGAAATCCACCACCCTGTACTGTTCATCTCTGGCCACCTGAGGGCGCCTTGTGAATTCAACCCTCCTGCACTGCGCATACTTGACCACCAGATGACGCCCAGTGCACTTCAATGCCCTTCTCTGCGCATTTTTATCTGGTATTCACCCTGTTTTGTGCACCTTTGGCCACCAGAGGGCCACCTGTATAAACTACCGCCCTGCATCGGGCATCCTGTGTAAACTGCTGCCCCGCACTGCAATTTTTTGGCCACCAGATGGCAGCAAAGCATTGCCGCTTAAAATCATCCCAGCTGTATACAGTAGGTTGTGTTGTGGGTTTTAAAGCCAGTATTCTGCCACCTCGTGGAGAATCGTGGAACTAGCCTGGAACTAATAGCGCCTTCCTAGCCAAAAAGATCCTGCTGCGCAAGTGCGAAATTGGAAGCCTGTTTGAAAGGTTTCTACCGCCCAGGCATAGTTTAAAATGTGCTTATTAGGAATCAAAGCCTCTGCTAGATCTACTATGCAAGCGCAGAATTCGAAATCTACGCCATTACGTATGCACCGAATTGCCATTTCGCGCTTGCTCAGTAGATTCTAGTACGCAGGCGTGAAATTTTAAGCCATGCAGGTGCCACTAGAGAGCGCCCTTCACCACCCTACACTTCGCACCTTTGGCCACTAGAGTGCACCCTGTGTTATCCCTGGACACCAATGGTTGCTCGTCCCTTGTGCATTCTCAGCCACCTGAGGGCACCCTGTGTTATCCTTGGACACCAATGGTCGCTCGTCTTTTGTACATTCTCAGCCACCAGAGGGCAGCCTATGTTATCCTTGGACAATGGTTGCTCGTCTTTTGTACATTCTCAGCCACCAGAGGGCAGCCTGTGTTATCCTTGGACACCAATGGTTGCTCATCCCTTGTGCATTCTCAGCCACCAGAGGGCAGCCTGTCATTCACTGCATTGCACATTTTTGGCAGGCGGGAAGTTTCTGGGCTGTTTGCTATAAAATGGCGGCAGCTGAAGGGGATGAGGCAATGCAGCTGTGCGGTGTCCTGAACACCCATTACAGAGTTTCCAGAAGCCCTTATTATCTTCCAGCCTAGCAGATAACTTTCCTACACATTGCTATGATTATAGATCTTTGTAACAGAAGCGGTCTAATATACACAAGGAGAGCATCTAATTGTTTTGGCAATCCAGTCAATACATTTTTAATATTTGTACAGCCCTGTATGAGAAATTCATCTTTTCTGACAACTTGGCTGCATTGGGGGCCCTTTGGTGATAAATGGTTGAAGCAGTTTTGGAAAAAGTTCTTTTTGTTTCTAATGATTCTGAGTTGCCGAGGATGATTGTATTGGTATATGTAGGGAATATGGTGTATGTTCCACTTCCCTTTATTCACACATTTGTATAAATCCTATTTCCCTCTCTAGAGAAAGTAGTGATATAAACTGCGAAATGCGTTGGGGTCATTTAGGGGCCAAGAAGCACTTGGTGTATATGTTTATAAGATATTTTGGATTGTAGAAGTTGGTGATAATTGGTCTTGGCAGGTAAAAGAGAGAGGCCCAGTGACAATGATGTGACCTTCAGAAGTGTGCAGACCCGGTGCTCAGTGTGACCCTTGAAGATTTTCAGCTTCCAGGTAGTGCTGGTAGTTTTAGTTGTAACTTACAGGCCAATGAGAATTCTTCCTGCTGTATATGAGGCTGCTCAATCTTCCTGGTCATGGATGGGGTTAGGACATCTCTGAGATTCAGTCAGTGGAATTTGGTTTTCTCTGTTTCCTATTACACCTCTGCTGCCTCCACCTCAAAAACCTATCTGCCCCGGTACCCACACCTTACCCCACACACATCCACCTGCTTTCATACAATCCACTCCTGGCCAGTCATACTCTCAGCTTTTTTCTTCTGCACAAATTTCCCAACGTCATAGCCTGCAAAACTCTTCTCCAACACAAACTTGTTGCTGTCAACCATTCTTCTCCTGCACATACTGCCCCTATAATACCCTCTGCACTCCTCTCCTGC
>NC_092869.1:49233920-49264910 GCF_032062135.1 Pyxicephalus adspersus | reverse complement strand
CAGTGCCGGTTACACTTCCCTCTCTTATAGAACATGATTATGGTGAGGAACTAGGTCACAACAATGATGAAGAGTTTGAAATTGAAGAGGATTCTGTAAGGGATTTGATCAGCATGAGTTGAGTGATTTGGGACTATGGAAGAACTCCGAGCATCAAGACTGCGTGAGAAAAACTTACTTGATAAAAGAACGAAGGTATCGTACTTTGGAACCAGAGATTTTGCATTTCTGCCGTACTTTATAACTGACAGTGGCTTTGTGTATTGCCATAACATACCTGGTTTAATGGAGGAATTGGGAATCCCAATCTATAACTGAATGGCGACTATTCATCGATAGCTCAAAGCGGAGCCTAAAGTTTGTCCTCCTTCCTTTTGTAGGTAGATGCTGGGGCGGAGTTTTTAGGATGTTAAACAGTATATTTCAAACACATATTCCCAAGGATCCTCGGATGGCCCTATTACATTTTAAACCAACCGTTTTGTTTTTTTTTTGTTTTTTTTCTCGCAGCATTTTCAGTAATGCATAAGCTGTATTGACTTAACTATTTTGGATATTTGTATGGTATAATTTTAGCTTTGTAATTTTATTGTAAAATTGAAAATTTTATAAAAATATATTAGAAAAAAAAAGTGTGTCCTCCTTTACAATGGCAATATATTTGGGTCAGTCCCAATTGGCCATTCAGTTTCTCTTTGTGAAGAATATGCAGACGTAAAGAGAGTCATTGAGTTGTTGCAATATCACAATTGGATCATCTGTGGACCTTAAAATGTTATGCTTTGACCTTTTTACCCCTCCCCCCTACTCTCCTGAATTTCCGGACTCTTCCCAGGTGTAAGCAGAATCCCAGTAAGCTGAGGAGTTTCAGTGATCAGCTATGGTTCTCTGCAGAAACTGAAATGTTTTACTGCCCATCAGCTTCTCCCAGCAGAGAGTAGGTAAGTGCCAACTGACCATCAATGTGCCCCTCCAAGCTGTCCACTGTCCACCAATGTACACTTACCCCCCAATAGGCGCTATGAATTTCCTGCATCTCTGTCAGGCACTGATTCTCTCCCCCACCATATGGACATATTCTCTCCCCCACTGAACCCTAATATTTCCTGGTCCCCCCTCCAGAAGTGGATTTGGCATTGCTGCTGGTGCCACTGGCTGGGCCTGGGGGTCCATTGCCCCACTGAAGGACTGGAGGGCACGTTATCCCCTGGTGTTGATGCCTGTGAAAGCTTTGCCTCTGTAAGACCCGAGGAAGTCTGTAGACGGTGAATGTTTCGGTGAGATTAGCTTCCATATCTACTAAAAGTAATGGTGGATAAACTGAATGTGTGCTTCAAACTGAAGGAAACGGATTATCGATGATCGGATTTTCGATTGTCAACTGTACCATTTGTAACGCTGGATTGTTGTTAGATGGGACTGATATTTTTTTCTTTTTGTTTCTTTTAGTAGTGCAAGATACTAAAAGGACAAAAGTTCATCAATTTCTCTTGACCCTGTACATCCCCCCCTCCCTTTTCCATCGGGCTCCTGTACCTTCTACTCCCTCTTCCATGGGCCCCCATTTCTCCCCCCTCATTTTTCAGTGGGGCCCCCGTACCTTCCCCCTCCCTCTTCCATGGAGCCCCTGTACCTCCCCCTCCCTATTCCATGGGGCCCCCGTACCTCCCCCTCCCTATTTCATGGGGTCCCAATACCTCCATGGGGCCCCGGTTCCTTCCCCCTCCCTCTTCCATGGGGCCCCTCCATCTTCTGTGTCTTCCCTGTCCCTCCTTTATGGGGATTTTGTATCTGCTTTTCTTACCTCTCTCCACCCTGTGTCCCCTCATACCTGCCATGTGTCTTGTAGCCTCAGATGGTGAGTATTGGTTTGTGTATTTCTCACCCTCAAACCTTTCCCTCTCCTACAGGTCTCACAATGGACAGAGAAAGAGTCTCTTGGAGCCCCATGATGTCCCAGAATTATCCACCTGTGGGGTCACATTCCAATTCTCATCACCTGCGGTAATATTACCTTATTTATTCATGTTGAATGTGTGTAACATTAGATTTATACTTTGTGATCTGTGTACTCACTGAGGAGTTTCCTGTGTAGGTTGCGCGTCATTCTTGTGGTAGGCGCTCTGTAGGTTGTGCGTCATTCTTGTGGTAGGCGCTCTGTAGGTTGTATGTCATGCTTCTGTGTTTTCTCTGTAGCACATGTTGTGAGGTTTGTCTGACAGCATGCACACATGGGGCCAGCTCTGTCTCTTGCTCTCCACAGGACCACTTTACCAAAGCAATAAAAGTAACCTCCCTCTGCCCTGAAGGTGTTCTTTTTCTGTCCTCGCTCCAGGGCCAGGCATTTGTTTCCCCAACCTCCTCCCCCCTGGTTCAGATTCTACAAGGGGAAGTCCCATCGCGGAGGGTAAATCCATCCAAGTTTGGGAACCCTGGTGCCGAGGGTTTGGTGATATGGAGCTTGAATAGACATAAATAGTTATGGGTAGGTGAGCAGTAAGGGCATTTTTTTACCTGTATCCATTTTTCTTTGCTGTCCAAAAAAGTCGCTCAGTGCCTTGCACAGGTGCAGCAAATTTCAGCTCGCAGCCATCATACAAATGGCAGTAGTAAAGATGAATTTGAAGTAAAAAAATATGTCTTTGCTGTCTATTGTATCTCTGGGGCCACCTGCTGGATGGCTCCATGAAATTGCAGTCTGAGCCTCAAACAATAGGCATTGCATATAATTTGCTAGAATCTTGGTGTAACATGTTTGTACATGCAATATGGCTTAGTGCTTTGTTGCTTTTACCAGGCGATTATCATCCTGTGGTATTTTGTGGAAAAACCTTGAGGTTTTTTCTTGGTTACTTGTACATTTATTAATCGTTAGATGTTAATGAGTACAATTTGCTATCATATTGCTGTTAATCTTCAAACAACTCCAGCAGGGTGTATTTTGCTGTAGTAGCAGCCTTTGTTAGGTGCCCATCACCGTCCTGCTTACAGCAGGCGCCATTTTGAAATACTTTTTCTGTTTTCTATTTCTTTGTAGCTGCTATGCTGACTGACAGGAAGTCAGGGAATTTTATTTGTAGGTTTAGTTAGGTACATATATAAGAAGCTTTTTTTACTTGGTTTTAGTTGCTGGCTCACCTAACCTCACCTCACAGGCACGAAAGCTGTGGCACAGGTAGGGGATGGATTCAGAAGATGGCTGCTAAAAGCCCTCCAAGAAAGCATACCAGGAAGTCAGAGCATGCTTCTCCCCAGATCATTTCACTCTAATAGAGGGTATGTAATGAAGGATATGTCTCCATGTAGGCCAGTGTCAAAGGGTGCTAAAGCTTCCTTAAAGCAATGTGCAATTTATCAATGCAACCAGGCATTTATCCTACTGACCATCACACTGACAAGCAATGTGCAATCTGTGCCTCTCAGGTCAGCTAACATTGACACCAGTTATTCATTTGGCTATTTGTAAAGGTGATATTCTTCGCACTGGCAGCAATGCGATCAGGCATTTATCCCACTAACCATCACACAAGCGTACAGTGATTTGTGGATTGTGTCAATGGTTCCTCCAGACTCAAAAGTTGTTTCAGGGGCTTTCCCCATCTTAAAAGGTTTAGAAAGATGGATTTAGGCCATCAAGCAAGAGAAATCTCCTGGCCATTTTAAGTCCGTATGGAGATCACTCTGCCATTGAAGTATGCTGGGTGTGTGGCACAAAGGCCTTGCCCTTCATCTTATCTGTGCATCTCGGTTTAAAGATAAGAAAGCACAACCAAGCCATGCATTATGTCTGCGCCTGCTTCTCAAGTACTTTCTGGTCAGCAAAGGGATAAAAGCCCTGGAAAAAAGCATCTCAGAAAGACAAGACACCTGGCCTCTCCCAGTCCTATTCATAGATCCTCTAGAAGAGCATTAGGGCCAAGAGAAAGTTCACCCTGTGAAATTACTAATAGAAAGAGGTCACTCTTTCAGCACTCAGAAGGTGAATCATGTTGGGCATGTGGCGCAAGTGTATTACCATCTAAGCGGGTGTGTGCTATATGAAGAAGCAGGCCAAGATAAAGGAAGTGAATCAAGGCTGGTAAGAAGTGGACGGTCGTCACCTAAAGAAGTTAAATCCTACATTTTAGAAGGAATGTCCAATTATTTTCCATTTAGGATCCTCAGTGTCCAGATGGAGACTTTAAGTGAATCTACGACACAACAGGTCTGGTTGTTGCCCAGCAGTAGTATTAGGATTGGTGTCACGTTGTTGATGGCAGATAAACAGGTCCTGTATGCTGCCCAGATCCTAGGTGGAAGAAGGATCACAGGGGGCAAGTTACCAGGGTGTGGCATAGACATCAGTAGCTCTTATACATAACTGTGCAGGAGGAAAGAGATTTCCTGTCAGGAAATTTGTTAACCCTCAGTAAATGGAACCTTAAAATCCCAGGTTCTGTAGTCAGATAGTCTAAGGAAAGCCTTTTGAGGATGTATCCATCTAGACTTGGAAGATAGAAACAGGATTGTCCAGGTTTCCGGCATTTGGAAAAGCATGGTGACACCCTGTGTGATTTCAGTCAGGTAACAAGGTGAGAGGCTCTCTGAGATCTCGGTACATTCACACAACAGTTCCAAGCGATTCATAGAAGTGCAATGCGCTTCCATCTTATGTACAAGGAATGGGACAAACAGTGGAGAGCAAGAAAGAGAATTCTACTCCAAACTTTTCATAGTAAGGAGACCTTGCTGTGGTTCAGGGAGTCAGCCTATGTCACTACTTGAATGACGTTCTTTGCTGACAATATCCAAAACCAAGTTGGAGAGTCACAAGAAGACAATTCTGTAAACTCCGACTTTGGTGAACTATCAAAAGAGTCAGTTAGGGCCAATGCAGGGGATAGAAATTTGAACATAATATTAATTACGGTGAAATCTAGAACACTTTTTCCTTCGTACAAAGTGGAACAAATAATGGTGTGGGCTCAGAGTTTTACAGAGATCAACACCGCAGGCAAAGAAATTATTATTATTTTACTATAATTATGCAGGTCAGATCTTCTACATTACCAGACAAAATGGAAGATTGCCTATTTCCATCAAGTCACGGTCAGGTTTTTTGTTTTTCATGGACAAAGAAGCATCTCAACTTTTCTGTCTCCTAACCACCAGCCTAAAATCTGTTGGGTGATCATATGAGCAGATCTTTTCTCAACCACAAGTGGCCTCTGGGCAGACACAGATTTTTAAGTTGATAGACCGGCTTGCATCTCCAGTTATGTCCCAGCAAATACTGGCTGTGACCCTGGCAGGGGAAATTGATTTTTTTCTCTAAGTTTTAGAACAAATAGCACTGATCTTGAGGTCTTCTGAAAATAAGGAAGGATTCAGAAAAAGCAATGGTAATTATTTCCCTTTGGCTGAAATTGGAAAGGTGTTACTCTTACTACTACTACTACTACTTCGGACGAGGAACTCGGGGCCAACTTGTTTAGGTCCAAGTGTCAGCCCCCACAACCAACAAGTGGGTTGAACGTCTTTTGCTGTGAAAATTATTCAAAGTACTTGTGAATTGAAGCCTTCAGTAAAGTAATTCTTTTCAGCACAGGCCTCTGGTCCTACAAGTTTTCAGGGAACTTCCCTTTCATCAAGTCTAGGTCTGCTCAAAAAAAAATGGAGTTTCAGACACCTTGGGGCTTCCATCTGGCAGGTGGCTCTTTCTAAAGGGTAACTTTGTTTCCGTGGCATTGTTTGTTAGTTTCTTCCCTCCCTTTGTTATTCCTTGTTACATCCCATGTGTGCATGCTGTCAGGAGGAGTGTCAGGAATTTAGAAAATTGTTGTCATACTTACCTGTAATTTTCCTTTCTTGTAAACTCCTCCTGACAGCATGTTTCCTTCCGTTATCCCGTGGTGAGCATGTTACAGAACACCTGCAGGGCAAAGGGGGGTTACTTTTATTGCTATGGTAAGGTGGTCCTATGGAGAGCAAGGGTCGGAGCTAACCAATGTGTGCATGCTGTTAGGAGGAGTTTACAGGAAAGGAAAATTACAGGTACATAAGACAACAATTTTCCATTATTTCTTTTCTCTATAGATTGGCACTGTACCGCTTAGTCCTTGTGTGCTGCTGTTCCCGTAAAGTGGGGGGAACTGTGGTCCCTAAATTATCTTATTTCTGTAACAAAGCATAAGGCTCAGGTGACACTCCAGGTATAGAGGTTTCGGAGGTCACATTTCCTTTAATTCCCCTTTATTTCTGACCATTTGACAGAAGGCCTTCCATGTAAAGAGGTTTGGTGATTAGTTTCTTGTGTCTGTAATGTACAGTACATCTATTGCTGAAATCTGATTCTCTCCTTTCGCGGGGAGGTGAGGGGGAAATCTGTATAGAATTGTTATACTGAGCACCTAACACAAACCTCTTCCATCTTTCCAGCCGTCAGTTGTGGGGGTTCCTAACCCTAAAACCATTACAAGGTCACCCGCTTCTTATCTCCATCTATTCCTCTAAGCATACAGAAAATAAATTCCTTGATATCAGCTGCATGAAGGGCTCCATAATACACAGCATCGCTGACTGCAATGACCTTTGGATAAACTTAATAAAAGGAGTAGGACTCCCTGGGTGCCCATACCACTGCTCCCCTCGCTGTACAGTCTATGGTTGTAGGATGTCCTTGCTGTAATGAGTGTTACATGGTACAGGGTGATGTAGGAAGGGATCCCCAAAGCACCCCTATACCTCTATGTGCCCCTTAAACTGCTGCCTAGTATACCCCTCTGGGGGAGGGCAGATACAAAGGAGGGGTTTTTGTTTCCTGTGTTGGACTCTCCTAGATGAAATATGAAATGTTTGTGATCAACGCCATGGACAGTGATTAGATTCAGCATACCGGTAGTAAGTGTTGGGTGACACTGTTCCTGGATGACATTAAATTTACATGAAAAGATTAAATGATCTGATAAGTGAGATGTGATTGTGTACAAACATTTCAGCGGCGAATCCTGGGAGCAACAAATCATAAAATGTCTGATTGCTCAGAAATAATTTGTGGAATTTTGTCATCTCATTTAAATTTGCTGTTCTCTATGTGAGGCTATCTGTAAATAAATATATTCATCCCTTTTTTCTGTGTTCTGTTTTTATCATATGACAGTGCAGTATCCCTGGGATCTACAGGAGCACCCCATGCATGGATCTGAACTGCCCTTTGTGCCTGAGGACCCCATCAACCTAGGGGGTAGCAAGCGGTGTATATTTAATGTGTTATGGTGATAAAATGAATGAGAAGACAGTACGGTCTCCCAAAATTTTTTTTGTTGTGGGAACTTTCAAGGTCAGGTTTGTATAATCAAATGACAATAAGGTATAAAATCACATTACATTTTATTTGCAAACATATAAATCCAAACAATGCAAAGATATAAAATCAAACACTTGCTGGAAATAAGGTGCTCCCAACAGACCTCCCAATAGAAACCTTTCCAAGTGAGCGACTTCAACGCGTTTCGCGGGATCTATGTCCGCTTCCTCAGAAGAGGAGATCTATAAATACCAAATTTATTATAAATATATTCCATCAAGAAATATATTCATCATCTCTTTTCTGCATAATACTCTTCTATTTATAGATAATAGCAATAATTTATCACCATTAAATTTATACACATCCAATAAACTTGGATATAAAAGATATGTTATATTTATTTTTATGACTTTAAACTAAATAATTGATTTCTAATCCCATGCATCTGTTGATTGATTTATTATTAGACCTTAAATAAGGTTCTAAACTTTGGCTTGCCCCTGCACATCCTATCTCGATTTTGCGGGGATACCCGCACTCTATACCTGACTCATCCCTATTGGGACATATGCAGGATTTGTAGTAAAGAAAAGTTCTGTCTTGCTTCTCCCAAATCCTTACTAACTTCCTTTCTATATAACCCCCCAAATCTCAGATAGCTTGACTAGGTGTATCATTTTTCCCTGGGTTTCGGAAAAAGATTTTCTGTTTTAGAATATATTTCCAATCCAGTCACCAGGAAGTTATTGCCCTTTGTGGATCTACAATCCAAATTTGAACTACCTTCATCGGCCATATACAGCTACTTACAAATCCGTAATTTCGTCCAAGCTGTCACTAGAGACTTTGTCTTTTCATCCCCCACGTTGTTTGAACATGTATGTGCAGGAGGTCCATCTCGCAGAGGGCTGATCTCGGAGATTTACCGGATATTGACTACTGAACCTGCGATGCCTTTAGTCAAACATGCTTATATGACCAAATGGGAGTCCATTCTGGGCAGGGAACTCCCTCCAGAGCTGTGCCAGGTTATTTGGGGTAAAGCTCATAAGAGTTTGGTATGTACGTTGTATAGGGAAAATGTATATAAAATTCTTATGCATTGGTACTATACCCCAGACAGGTCTCACTCCATTTATCCATCTTGCAGTAATAGTTGCCGGAGGTGTGATTCTCAAGTAGGCATCCTGTTTCATATTTTTTGGAACTGTTCTAAGATAGTGCCTTACTGTGGGGTGAATGCTTTGCTCAATAAAATACTGGAAACCTGCCTCTAGTTAGATCCAGTGACCCATTTGCTGAATGTCCCCATTACCGAACTTTCTAAACCAAGGAAGGCTCTTTTGGCGCATATTCTTACAGCAACCAGATGCCTCATCCCAGTACATTGGAAATCACCCACCCCGCCCTCTGTTGCGGAATTGAGGACACGTGTAGGGAATATTCGGCTGATGGAACATTTATCTGCTAGGCTCAATAACAAACTGGAGAAATTTGAGGAAATTTGGGCCCCATGGGATCAAGCAACTGCTACCGGTATTGTATAGTTGCTCATCTTATCCTTTAATACGCTTGGTTGCACTAGTTGTTTGCTTAGTGAGATCTTGGACTCTTTCTGTTTTTGTCTTTTCTTCTTTTCCTTTTTTTTTTTTTTTTTTAATTAGATTTTTGCACAGGTGTTTAGGAATGCTAATTTGTTTTACTTGATGCTAGATAAGTACTGATTGTGTAATGATATCGATACAGAGGGTTAGAAAAACACAGGTGTATTTGTAATCTTGATTTGTTCCTGCGGTTTTGTATGTATTTCATGATGTTTTTTTTTCATGTTTTGACATCATTCTGTATTTTGCGTCTACCTTTCTCTTATTGTTTAATATATGTTTTATTTGCTTTGTTTTTCTTGTGATCCTGCTTTGTTGTATACTTGTTTATGTTAAAATTGTTGTTAAAAATTTACATAAAAAAAAAAAAAATAAGGTTCTAATATGTCTAATTATTTTGTTTGTTCATCTGAGCCATTATCTTCATTTTAGTTTTCTTCCAAGACTGTCTAAAATATTAAGGGCTTTCAAGGTTAATTTAATTGCTGCAATCTTTTTCACCTCCGATAATTGCTTACGTTCATTGATATATTGGATAAATGCGCACTATTGGTAGTACACATGGCCACTGGAGCCATCTATCCATCCTAGGCAATTAATTCACATAAAAAATTAATACCCATATCATTATCTTTTCCCTTCATAGAAGAAATGGGAACAGAATCCATTGCCATTTAGGACTGTCAAATTATCAAAACGAATAGTTAATCCAATTAAATTTAGTGCACAACCAGTGTCAAAAAATCAAAAATATAGATAGAAACACAATATAGATAAATGTACATCGATCCCCACTCCCCACTGTGCTGGCGCCTATCTGATATTGCTGTGTACGCTGCTTCTGTTGGACACCCAGTCTTGTCTTCATTACCTTGTACCTGTGATAGGTGCAGTGCAATACCTCCATGTGGGGGCGCTGTCTATCTTGGTAGAGCTTAACCTCAGACCTCATGGAATGAAAGGAGCGTGTCTACTTCCAGACACTGAACTGTCCTTGTACACAGGGGATCCAGCTTGTGTATTGCAGGACTGTACAATGCTTCCAGCACTGGGGAGGTTAAACTCAGATCTTCATGAGAGGGCTGTCACTAAAATCTTTAATAGAATCAGAATGGAGCAAAGGTTTTAGGGATAATTGACCTGAAGATTCTGATTTTCTTAAGTAAATCAGTGTTAATATAATAAAATAGAATCCAGTGTCAAATCTTGGGAAGATTCACAGATGGGGCATGGACCCTCATCATTCAATACTAAAGATCTACAGCCAATGCACTGACAGCCCCGAGTCATCGTCCAATATATGAAGAATGGGAACTGCATTGGAAGTCATCAAACGCTCTGAGTCAGAAATGAGATCCTGCCCTGGGGTTTCAACGTTGTAAAAAACACCACACAAACATGAACTTTTACTGATGTAGAGAAGGATGGGTCCCCTCCATCCCACGAATTCCGGTATCAGCGATGGTGATGAAATTGGGAACCCCCTGAATCTCTGTATCAGCAATGGTGATGAGATCGAAAATATGGCGTCCCATCCATCTCCAGAATCCCGGTATCAACTATGGCGATGAGATTGAGAACAACGAATCCCCTCCAACCCTTGAATCCCGGTATCAACTATGGCGATGAGATTGAGAACAACGAATCCCCTCCAACCCTTGAATCCCGGTATCAACTATGGCAGCCTATCAAGAAGCCAAGGCTCCCTCTATCACCATCAATCACCCTAGGACCTAGGATTAGTACCAATAAGTGATCAATTGATTAACGAGCTGGCTGCTAACCTATTAGGAAGAAAAAAATCTTCCTAAATATTGTCATGTATGTCACAGAATAAATGTTTTATTGGTAAAGGTCATTGGTTTACTTCGGAAGGCCTGATTTTTGAATTTGAGATGTTTAAGGGGCCGGTTGCTAAACCACAAGACATGGCTTGGCTCTGGTTAAGGGGTTTAGCAGCCAGCTAGGAGCTCTGCAATGATTTTGGGTTGCAGGTTCAATTCTTACTTCTCCCTTTATCAATTTTCTGTCTCCATTTAGGACTTTCCACCCCTGAAATAGGAGAATGAACACAGTAATGATTGAGCGGAGGCAAGTAGCTCAGTGGATAAGAGCAGCAACAAGGGCGCCAAAAACTCAAGTTCGAATCCCATAGTCCCCAAGTCAGAGTGATTCACTGAGTGAATAGGGCGGATATGAATCACTCATGATGGAAGCACCGTAGTCCCTCGGATCCTGCAGACCCCATGCTCGAATCGCTGAGTGAAAGCTTGGAGGCCATGGACAACCCACCAGTCCGCTCCAGTCTCAGGCCGCTGAGGTCTGTAATGCCTGTGGGCAGCACATTAGGTTGTGGACCCCCCGCCTCTTCGGTCCATAGTCTGTGATATCATTGCAACAACTACAATAAATGTGGGCTGTCTTACTGGGGCGGCCCATTCAAAAAGTGGGACTTAAGTTTTCTTTTTGCCACACCCCCATATATATATACCCCACCCAGGTACTGTACAGTGACTGAACCCTCATGGTGGGACAAGTCAATGGAAACATTTCCCACCACAAAGGGGTTCAGACACAGCACAGCACCCAGGACTACAAGGCTTGCTCAGGGATTTGAACCCAGGTCTCCAGCAGACCAGTCCAAGCCCTTACCCACTGAGCTACCATCGCTTCACACTTACCTGAGTACTGCTGGTCCTACTTCAGGAGCAAACAGACTAGAAAGAATAAAAAAATATAAAAATGGCCCCGGGTTCTCACGTCTCTGGCAGGGCCCCTGCTGGCTGCTCCATCACAGACTAAAGCCATAAAAATGACACAATGGTCAGCATTGGAGCAATCACCCCCCAGGGTCACTAGGCACTCAGTACAATATGGCCGCCAATATATGGGGCCCCGAATGAGAATAAGTTCCCAATCTGACCCTAAAACGCTGCTAAATAGACCTCTTGTCTAGAAATATGGTGAAAAGTATTCACAATGAGAAGGGAATCTGAGCTCGGTGAAACATTACGGATAATGAAGTCACCGATACAACAATGAAGGGAAAATCTCCGCTCTTTATTAGCAGGAATATATCGTATATATCCGCATTGCTTCACTTTGTAATACCCCCGACCACCCCGGACAGGAAGTGACTCCATCCTCCATGTCATTGCTGAGGCCTCCTCGCTGTCAGATATACAGCACCTATACCGGAGAGGTGTACTTCTGAATCCACAGCATGGCTCGGCTGTCCACCATCAGACCCACTGGACACAAAATGGGAAATTTCTGGAAAAACACCAACATGGAGCTTACAATCTTCAACAAACATCTCAGTAAAAGGTCCATCGGAGCTTTCCATATTCTGCCCCCATCTGGCAGGGTGTAGTCACAGCAGGTGGTGCCACCGTTCCTTATTGTGTCATACGTGGGGATTGTTTATTCTGAAATAGAAAATACAATTCTTCATAACTGGATACCGAGGTGAGAAATATCACACAAGGCAGGTAAAGCAGAAATTGTATTTCCTGTTATTTGTTATTCAATAGGAAGGTGTAAGAGAGGAGCATGAAGGGTAAGGGAGGCCCGCAGTGTACATGGGGGAGCGGGGCAAAGAGCGAGGACATTGGGCTCCATATGCATAGGTATAGGGAAGAATGTGTAGATAACATATACAGGAGAGGAGTATGGAGGGGGTGAATGGGGTAGTTTGTACAGGAGAGGAGCGCACAGGGTTTGCTGGCTGCTGTTTTGCTGGTAACAAATACTTACTGAAGTCATAATATTAAGGATTGGGCCCTGAGCAAATAATAAAGTTGGGGCCCTGTACGCTGAAATACCTTACTGGGATGTGTAGGCGACACAAAAAAAAAACCTTGCATAAATCCAGAGGGGTAAAATGAGGGGCAAATATTGGGGTAATAACCACTGAAAATATAACTAGCGCATAAAGTTCAGACTTAGCCTGGAGCTACAGGGAAGAATATTTACACCCCCCATAGGGCAAATAATAAAAAGGGGGCTATAGAAACACACGCACACCTGTAACCTCTATACCTGGAAATGAGCGTCACCTAAGCCGCATCTCCTCCCACACTGTACAGGAAAAGCAGCAATACGGTGCCGATCAACCAGCACCATATTCATGGGGAGTCATAATAGCGCAGGTGATGAGGATTGGAATGTGACCCCACAGGTGGATAATTCTGGGACATCATGGGGCTCCAAGAGACTCTTTCTCTGTCCATTGTGAGACCTGTAGGAGAGGGAAAGGTTTGAGGGTGAGAAATACACAAACCAATACTCACCATCTGAGGCTACAAGACACATGGCAGGTATGAGGGGACACAGGGTGGAGAGAGGTAAGAAAAGCAGATACAAAATCCCCATAAAGGAGGGACAGGGAAGACACAGAAGATGCAGGGGCCCCATGGAAGAGGGAGGGGGAAGGAACCGGGGCCCCATGGAGGTATTAGGACCCCATGAAATAGGGAGGGGGGAGGTACAGGGGCTCCATGGAAGAGGGAGGGGGAAGGTACAGGGGCCTCCATGGAAGAGGGAGGGGGAAGGTATGGGGGCCCCATGGAGGTATTAGGGCCCCATGGAATAGGAAGAAGGGAGGTACGGGGCCCCATGGAAGAGGGAGGGGGAAGGAACAGGGGCCCCATGGAGGTATGAGGGCCCCATGGAACAGGAAGAAGGGAGGTACGGGGGCCCCATGGAAGAGGGAGGGCGGAGGTAAGGAGGCCTCATGGAAGAGGGAGAGGGAAGGTAAGGGGGCCCCATATAGGAGGGAGGGGGGAGGTAGGGGGCCCCATGGAATAGGAAGAGGGGAGGTACAGGGGCTCCATGGAAGAGGGAGGGGGAAGGTACGGGGGCCCCATGGAAGAGGGAGGGGGAAGGTATGGGGGCCCCATGGAGGTAATAGGGCCCCATGAAACAGGAAGAAGGGAGGTACGGGTGCCCCATGGAAGAGGGAGGGGGAAGGAACAGGGGCCCCATGGAGGTATTAGGGCCCCATGGAATAGGAAGAAGGGAGGTACGGGGGCCCCATGGAAGAGGGAGGGGGAAGGTAAGGGGGCCCCATATAGGAGGGAGGGGGGAGGTAGGGGTCCCCATGAAATAGGAAGAGGGGAGGTACAGGGGCCCCATGGAAGAGGGAGGGGGAGGTATGGGGGCCCATGAAAGAGGGAGGGGGGATGTACGGGGCCCCATGGAAGAGGGAGGGGGGAGGTATGGGGGCCCATGAAAGAGGGAGGGGGGATGTACGGGGCCCCATGGAAGAGGGAGGGGGGATGTACAGGGTCAAGAGAAATTGATGAACTTTTGTCTGTGTAGTATCTTGCACTACTAAAAGAAACGAGAAGAAAAAAATATCTGTCCCCTTCTAACAACAATCCAGCGTTACAAATAATACAAAGGTAATAAGAAGGTAAATCTGAAGGTAAAGGGAGTAAAATAGACAGACATATGGAAATAACCACAGCCAGCACCCCAATCACTGGCAATCTACACCTCCGATTCTGGAATACATTGGGAAATAAAATGTTTAACGTATACAATTATCTACAAGACGGCAAATCTGACCAATGACAAGGCAGATACGATGAGAAAATAATAACAAGATGAAGAATATTACCAATGACGTGCAGAGATCACCAAGACACAGGTTCTACTAATGGCCCCCAGTGACAGGCAGATTCCCAATAATTGCCCCCTGGTGAGTAACACATTCTAGCAAAGGACAGTAAGGGGGAAGTTATAGCATGCCATGGGCTAAGTGCAGGTAAGTACAAACAGGGCCACAGGGGTAGATAGGGTTGGCCAGGATGGCTGCAATGTGGAGGGGAGTCAGCTATGACAGAGAGAACAACCAAGGCAGAGAATCCCAATCAGGACTGATGGGGTAATTGGGGTAAAGGGGATTAGCCATAACATAGGGGCAATCCAAAATGGAAAGTGCAGCAGCACAAAGGCAGCCAGGATTGAGCACACATCCAATTTATCCACCATTACTTTCGGTAATCTCACCGAAACATTCACCGTCTACAGACTTCCTGGGATCTTACACAAAGGGAAAGCTTTCACAGGCATCAACACCAGGGGATAATGTGCCCTCCAGTCCTTCAGTGGGGCAATGGACCCCCAGGCCCAGCCAGTGGCAGCAGCAGCAATGGTAGTCACTGCATCCTTGCCAGTTCCATAATTCGGGGTTTGCTACAGGGGTGCTTTCCATCGAGCTCCCAGGGATTTACCTGCAAAACCCTGCTGTCTGGTTAGCACACCTGACCCTCTTATATTCACTCGGCTTCCTGGGGCCGTTCTCCCTGGGCCACATCTGGCCAGCGGTTCCAGCTTCATCCACCAGCCTGCATTGGGAATTCCCTGCACAGTCGGCTCCGAAGCCTGACCTGGAAAATGAAAATCTACAGCATCACAATTATTAACACGCTTATCTAGGCCCTAGGAGATTATTGATGCCCAATACCTCCCAACATTCCTAGCTATATATGTAATGTAAATGAAATCATGATATATTGCAGATTCCTATTATTTTATTACAAACCCTTTCAGGTGGATTTTAGCTTTCATGTTGCTGTGCTATAGCTGGGTTCTGGTTCAGTTGGTCATGCTAACAGATAAGTAACAAGAATATGCAGGAATGACTGGACAACTGGGGTGTGAAAAGTAACATGCTTTCTTTTTTACATGTTTTAGTTGGCGTGTTGGACCTCTGCAGAGAGACCTCTGCTTCCAGACAGAGAGCAAGGGCCTCACTCTGCAATGGACGGGTTTGCACACTTTTGTTTTGATGCATTTGGCTCATGTTATTGGATTTAAAGCGAAAGTGAAGGACACAAATTTAGTGACTAATGTTTAGTTCATACTTGCCATTAGATCTCTGCTGAACATTTCTATTCTATGAGGAGAGGAGGAGAAGCATGAGACACAATACGATAACAATCAAGTCTATTAGTGAATCGGTAATAAGAATCCAACAAATTCTTCAATGACTTCAATGGCCACCCGAGGGGATTACAAATGGTTGGGGGACAACAATGTAATGGGTTCTTCGGAGTTTTGCTTTAAAATAATAATTTAAGCATTAATCTTATCTGCGGAGAGATACGCATGTGAGCAAATTTCAGCTTTAGGCTTTCAGATTTTCCAGCACAGAAAGTAAGGAGAACCAAAAAACACCGAATAAAAAGTAAAAAGAACGCTCCACGGTTATAGAAACAAAAATGTATTTTCATATTTACAGATTTTTTAGCATAGAACGTATTATAAGTGACGGGAACATGTAAGTAAGTACTCCGCCTTCCATCGTATTACTATGCGTACCCCAAAGCTTTTCTCCATCATAGCTTGTTACAGCTCGCATAATAGAGAGCATTGTGATACACTGGGCCCAGACTGGAGAAGATACATCGTTATGGGGGAACCTGTGTGATCCAGCTACAGATTGCAAACATTTATCAACTAATAGTAATTGATTTTTATGACAGCCATTCCAGGTTTGCTGAATCACCCAGGTTCTCCCATGATAGTCTAGCTTTTCCAGTCCTAGATGTTCCCTTTATGGTGGCACTCTGGCATTGCAATGTTCAGATCTCACTCAAGATGGTGCCTGGTTTTTGCATGCCCCCCCTGGGGTTGTATGGCGGTGCAAAACCTGGTAGGTAAGTTGGCCTGAGGATATAACAAGGATGTTAGATTGTGAGCAGCTCTGGGGCACAGTTAGTAACTTTCCTAGGGTGATAACGTTTGTCTTTACATTTATCTTATGCCTAACGTCACATTTTCTCTTACAATACATAGTTTTATGAGATTTATGTTTTTGTGCATAATCTACAAATGGTAGTTCTAGAAAAATATGAACACACCAATAGGAATAAAAATAAAAGTTTCATGCAAGTATAAAAATTTGTCCCAAATGGAAAAGCCAATTAGGGATTTATAGAGTATTCACTAATACTGACCGATATTCATCCAAAGACTTCATCAAACAGAAAGTATATGGCATTTTGGGTGAAAGTGGTAAATATGAATTTTGCATGCAATATTCTATTTTTACCTGCGTTAAACCCCCCCTCCTCGCAAAAAACCAAAAGCCTTGACCATTCATTTAAAAAACAATCTTTCTTTAAATCTATGGCCCCTTCTTATAAACTATTCATGTTTTTCATTTATTTCCTATTCTTTTTCAATTTTGTCAGCTGTGCACTTTTGATGATAGGCCACTAGGTGGCAGGCCGAGTGATTGTTTTACTTAGAACTGAAATGGGACCTGCAGATAGGTAAGACCATCTGTCAGCAAATTTCAGAGGAATTGACTGGGGGAATCATTTATATGTAGGGCTCTATGTGTCTTCATTACATATTTTAGCCATGTGATTTACCTGTAAAAGCCCCCCTTATGTGGGCCTCCAAAAGCCTTAAACCACAACTAAACTAAATCAAAACTCACCTGTTCACGTCCCATTGCACACGCCGCCATCTTCTCCTGTGCAATCTTAACCATCTTGATATGTCAGGCCAGGATGAGAAAGGAGTTCATTCACTTCTGGCACCCACAAGGAATTCTACAATTAACACCTGCCCGATTGCCAATTTTCAAAGTAATAATTCTACTTTAAGACTTCTGTTGGACTCCGCCATCTTGGATGAGATTGAGAAGCCCCAGCAGACTCACAGCTGTCAATCAAGTGACACAATACTCTCATTCGCTTCTTCCCCCGCTCTACAAATAAAAGCTTAGGGTGAGGAGTGAAGGAGCTGGGCTTGCACAGACAGAAACCAAACACGAAGGTGAGAGGGCAGTGCTAGAGAAATGACCAGACACATTTTCCACCAAGCAGAGGCACATTGCACATTTACAATCCTCAATTTCCCTGCACGTTTTTTTTCTTTAAGTTGGCCAACTTTATCTGACATTTACTAAAGCATTCTGTGAAGGAAAATCTTTCAGGTCTATGTGTTTCAATGGCAGTTATTCATTTTTCATCAAGAAATGTGTCAGTGAATGTCAGATTCACCGCTTTATATATGGACCTACAGGAATCCAAAATCTTGTTTAATCTTAAGAAATGTAAAACATTTCAGGGCTGAACGTGTGGGATGATATGAGAAGCCGGACTTAATGAGGTTATAAATGAAAGAAATAATGGATTCATGACTTGAAGGCTAAAGTACGGAGTAATTACGTGATGTAAAAGAACAAATCCTTAGCACAATGATCGCCCATTTTTGCACAGCCATGATGAAGGGAGACTTTCGCCCAGAGAACGTGTTGCACTCCTTTAAAATAATGAACTAAACAATGAATTCATCACATAATGTGCAAAAAATCTATTTTCTTTTTTTTAATAATTCACCCCACGCATTTTATGAGAACCCACAAGGATTGGTTTATTTTCTTTAATGAAAATATTAGACAGTGAGCCAGTGTCCACAGTTATGCAGTACAAAGATATGTTAATCTTGGGAACTCAGAAAAATGTATAAAATGGACATGGCTCCTGGACTAAAAAAAAAAGAAAAAGTAGAAAACAAAAATTCTAGGAAATTGATTATTATTGTTAAGGAGTAACATTTTTATTACATTGGAATTAGCTCTAGTCTGCAGCTGTAATGTGTCTCCTAAATAAATATAAAATATAAGGTGCACATATCAGACAGTCCCTTCGTATACTATGTCTGAGCGGCTGAAACGTGGTGGTATCTTTCTGCAATATCTAAAAAATACCTAAAAAAAAAAAAAAATAAGAGTTAGGGAAGGTTGGGTTTCCGTATACATGCCATAAAGCTTGTTAATCATTTCATATCTCTTATGGTATAGAATACATGTACATGGTACAGGCCTGCTTCCTGTTGGTTTCCATTGGTATATATTTCATGTAACACTCTCTTGGGTGGTATGGATTTGGTGTAAAAATATGCAAACATTTATGTTAGGATTTTTTTTTTTAAAGCCCAACTAAACCCAGAATTGAATAGGGGAAATCATGTTGAGCAGTGTAATGTATCATGTATGTAGCTTTCAGACCTCTTCTGCCTTTTAGTTTCTTGATAACAGATTATGGTGGGATAATTGTTCATCCTTCTCCCTCAGCCCTCATATACACACATTGTTTCCACTATATTGCAGACATGCCCGGAAATGTGGCCTTGGCATCTATTCCTCCTATTTTGGGGGGTTATGTGATCACATCTGATTGGCTTTTGAGTTGGCTTTAGGCTTAGCAATAGGGTTAAAACTCACACCACTGGGGAGATTAAATCCTTCATTGTCCTGATAAAAAATGTCACAGGAATGAGAAAGAAAATCCAAAATGATGGCACTGAATGGTAAATATTTCAATAGGGACTACTGTGCCCTATTTATAAAACAGTAAAGAATAGAAAATGAGTCCCCACATTTAAACCTCGATATTTATAAAAGTGGGAAAGGACAATAGAAGTACTGTAATACCTCTAAAGTGGGATCAGAAGCCCCATTCCAGCGAATGAGGTAATTGTTCACAGCCCATTGACTTTCATTGTGGCCATTCATATTTTTTACATATGAACCGAGAAGAGGTTGAGTGGTGTGAGTGGTGGACAAATCTGACAAAAGCAAATTTCATAAAAACTTTTACTGCAAAATATAGAAATGTGTACAAGGAGGTTGCTTACTGTTATCCAACCATCACTTCTTTATACACCAGTTCCATAGTGGTTGGTTAACTTGTCTTTCACCCATACCAGCACTACAAATGGCAGGGCAGATATTTTGATCCTTCAAGGGCAGGAACAGGTAGGAAGGATTCAAGGACTGCTTAAAGGAATCATGGCACAAAACATGGGCTACCATTGCTGACCGGTCAGTCTGAAAACACTAAACGAGGTCATTGCCGGTTCAGTTATTCTTCATTTATTCTTTATTTGCCCAGTCCAGCAATGATAGCGCTGCATTTCTCTTGTGACAGTCGCCCTTTAAAGCGCTACAGAAAAGGGTCTTCATCATACAGGTTCCCCCAAGGCTAAATGTGAAGTTCTCACTTAAAGCACACCTAAAAAATAAAAACATGTAACTGGGCAAAATAAGGTCCCATTATATAGCCGAATTCCCCCCATCACCGCCTGCAATGCTCAAAGAATTGAACAATATTATATAAAGTGATCGCTCCCCAGCAAAAGTCTTTGCATGCCTCATTCTGCTGGCTGACAATCCTGAAATAGGATATTGATGTAAAGGTCCATGGTAGTGCTATATGATATCTATACCATGATAGTTATACCATGTTTTGTCCACTTTTAAATGAGAACTCCAAGCAAATCATAATACAACAGTAATTAGAATAGCTGTTTATAACAAGGTCAGTATGAATGTTTAGCAGGATAGCTATCGCTCTACATCAGTGACAGCTTACTGTATTCACAAAGGTCTGATTAATACATAAGTACCTTATGCATGTTCCAGTTTAAACCATAGCAGACTGTGATTTCGGTCAAAAGTCAACCCATCCATATTAATGGTTACTAATTGCCTCCAAATCCTTAGAGCTCTGGTGGAATATTCAAATTCTTATCTCAGCAAATGAAGTTGAATTTGGGCTCACCTCCTCCTAAACTGTTCCTTTTGGTGCCTGCTGAGGCTGTTTAATACAATGACTAGGGAGGTGACCCAATCATCACTTTGCTGAAGTCAGAATTTGCAAATGAAAGCCCCTCAAAATCTGAGGCTTTTTCAAGGTATATGTAGGCCCCTCTGTGAGCCTGCAATTATTTCCAGTCTCTGTTCACTTGGTTTAATACTCTTTAGGTATCCATTGTGTTCAAACTCGGGGTCCCCCAAACTAATCAACTGACAATTTGCTTGCGTCCATCGCTATTGCAATTGCTATGAATAGCAACTGCATTTGTGTTCTGGACAGCACACGTAACCTTACCGCATCACTGGATAGAAAAGTGCCGTCATATGGACACTTTAAAAAATGAAGCCCCAGGTTATACCAACAATGCACAAACAGCAGCGCACACCAGCAGGCTGACTCCCAATGCAAAAAGGGCAAAACCCTTGCCATTAGCAACAATGAATACCTTAGGAGCATGTACAGACCAAATGAAACACAGGTAAGGTAAGCAAACTGTTGAACCGCTGGTTATATGCCATGCTTTGTTAATTTAAGTAAATTTGGGAAAATAAATACAATATTGGTTAGTTTTAAGTTAATTTAAATTTTCTTACTGCAAAGAAAGCAAAAAGACATTGTGGCATGTGTTGGTGCATGGCTAATCACCCACTTTGCAGGAGCCAAAACTTCCAGACATTCCTAAGCTATACTCTTAGACATAGTGGGCAAATGAATTCAGCTTTGTTACCATGAATACATCATTCCATGTGTCAGTAGTGCTGATAAGAGGAAAGAGAAGAATGATAACCTCATAGGTCATCTGCTGCTTTTTCCTGCCCTGTCAGCAGGCTGGGGGAGGACACCATAAAGGAAGTGGTGCCTGGCTGCGTGGCATAAATATACTTTGGTATTTGCCAACGTGATGTTTGACCAGCGCTGACCATGCAACTCAATACGCCTAGATATACAAAGCTGTCCAATTCAATTTCTCGCTTTGTCTATTTGCATTCGTCAGAAGGTGCTGCCTCCATCAGGTATCTACTGAAATTCTCTATTGCTGGAATGAGTCGGAGGATGATAAGGTGGAGTGAAAGAAAGATGTAACCGCCTTGCTAATTGAAATCAATAGTGCGCTTTGAAAACAGAACATCCTAACATGCACAAGTAACTTTCATGTTGCCTGAACAGTCTCCATTTTCTCAGCAGCTAGAGAGTCCAGTCAGATGCAAGTGGTCTGTAAAGTCTCTACACTTCATCTACACCTAGTTTGTCTTCGTCCTCGATCTGGGCTTCTTTGTACAAGAATGACAAAAGGAAAAGTGCAACATCCATGGAGGACCAGTATGCCGTGTGTGAAGTCATGGCCGACCAGTATCTGCTCTCCACCAATCCCTCACGCAGCTCAAAATCGATCCGGTGCTCCAAATCTACCACTAAAAAGAATAAAAAGCAAAAAATTACACCAATGTGTGTGATTACATAAATTCTCATAAAAAGGAAAGAAGGAATTTAATCCTTCATTTTCAAGTAAACAGGCAATGTTCCCAAAGAGGACTCCAATGACTTCTGATGGGAATCTTAATGAGGAGACAATACAGGGTCCAAAGACTGAGCTCTCCGCAAGTGGGGCCAACCCAGAATAATAACTGCCTGATATATTATATGTGGGGCCCTTATCAGACAGAGGCTCATCAGAGGACACTACAGAGAGTCTTATGGTTTCTGTGGGAGTGAAACTATAGAGACAGTAAGGCAATGAGCAGCATAGGAAATCTTTAAAGAGAACTGGTCAACTACTTTATGTATAAATTTAGAATATTCAAGCACATTAAACTTAAACCTTGGTGGGCTTTGTGTATTTCTTTCAGATTTGTGCAGAAGTCCAGTAGAACTTTTGCAGGAGGTTTCAGTAATATATTACATAATATATAGGTTCCAGTAAAATTCCAAGTTAAAAAAGTATCACTGCTTTCCTTGCTGTGTAATTGCTGATTGCTTGCTCAGGCACATAAGGTTGGAATAATAGATACTAAGCCCTGTGAGGGTAGTAGCACCAACCTGCAGAATCCAGAGATCCCGATACGCTGTGCGGAAGTGTTTGCGTTGTCATTGTCACCGTCGTGCTCTGGCTTTGTATGGATTTTTTGTCCTCCCCTTCTGTGGTTTCTTTTACTTCATAGCTGGCTGCACTAGAACGTGCAAATCTTGAGAATAGCATTCCCCCTAATCCTTTCCCGATGCTGGCGGCACCTGCATGCAACACATAATGACATACAGATACTGACTGAGGTGGGTGGAGCAGTGAGAGGTGGGAGGAGCGGTGAGAGGTGGGAGGAGCGGTGAGAGGTGGGCGGAGAGGTGAGAGGAGCGGTGGGCGGAGAGGTGAGAGGAGCGGTGGGCGGAGAGGTGAGAGGAGCGGTGGGCGGAGAGGTGAGAGGTGAGAGGAACACAGGGGACCCTCATAGCCACTAAAAATAGCAGCCCCCTAACCAAGGAATTTCAACATTTTTTTGCTGCCAATGTGAACTAAGCCTCACTTGTTACACCACATTTATCACACTATTACACTACTACAAGGCATTACACTCTTAAAACTTAGAACAGTAGGCAGTTGGGTCACATTACACAGCACTGGACATTTGGGGCATAATAAAAAGAATTAAAAAATTGTACATTCTATCAAGTCAGGCATTAGAAAGTTTGAACAAAGTATAGGGGGTAGGCAGAACACTGACATTAATAGGGGTTACAGGATACCTGTGGCATAAACTATTGGGAACACTAAATTTGCCATGCCCCCTTTTTGGCCACCTGGCTACAGCTTCCCCCACCCGGCTATAAAAAAAATTTCTGGGGAGAACTCTGAACAGTATTTATATAGCACCAACATATTACACAGCGCTGTACATTAAAATAGTGTTTTCAAATGCCAGAAAAATACAGACAATGAAACAAGGAGGAGAGAACCCTGCTGAGAAGAGCTAGCTTTCAATCTATGTAAACCCTAAACTATGACATCAAGCCTTATTGTATACTTTTTTTGAGATCCAATGATCGCATTTTACTTTAAAAACAGACAATATTAGGCAACTTCCTCTAAACTAGAAACAGTGTTGTCAGTATGTAATAGAAGCTCCTTTGGTTGGCTGATGGGCAACCCAAATGTAAACTCAAGCAGCACAAGGAGAGTGACAACACTGTTATACCATGGTAGGCAATGATTTTTTTTTTTGCAATAAAGTTTTAAGAGATATATACAAGAATGAATGTGTACACAATCACATTTGTTGGGGGATATCAGGAGACCTTCAGCTTATTAGAAACATACCTAATATACTTGCTTTGCCTATATTTGTTATGGACTCTCCGTAGTGCCGTCGAGGCAGGACCGGCGATGTGCTAGGGCTTGGTATGCTTTCGGTGTCGGACACTGAGGTAGTATCTTTGGATGGGTTGATGAGAACCGGTCTCATCTGTTTGTAAGGGACGGGGTTGGTGGTATTAGACGAATGAATCTGGACTGGTGAAACGTTGCTATAATGTTTCAGTATTAATGGCTCCAATCTGTAGGCCTGAGGAGGAACAAAAAGGCACAGAAGAATTAAGCCTGCTTGTCAGTACTACAAAGCTATGTTCATCATTTCCCTCTAATTGTATTACACTCTGTACATTGTAAAGGTTACATGTATAATAACTTACTTTCCACCAGAACAAGGAGTATCCTTTTACCTTTTCTAGGTCACAATAAAGGTCAATATAAATCCTAATGAGATCCTGTCACCTTGCCCATGCAATAAATTGGCAATGTGACAGGTTCATGTATATGCCATTATATGAAAGCACTGTTGCCTCCTGTTTCATTATTAGAGCCAGAATTACGTGGTGCTTTAAGGTATTGGTGATCATGACTTTCTTAAGGTTCCCTACAATTCCATGCTTAGCGTCTGAGGGAACAAATGCCAGGATTGTAAGGTCAGCACATGGAAGCATGGGGAATTTTATGAACTCCCTGAAGGGGCAGGTTTTCTAAGAAGTCTAAGAAGCTATACAAACAAATAGGTTTCTAATGGCAAATTAGGGTGGTGGTGAGGTTATTGGGAAAAAGTACAGTAACCATATGGTGCCTGCTCTGCACCAAGCTCATTACTTTGCCTAGCTTTGGAAAAAGCACAGAGTTGTGGCTGCAAACTCTGGAACACTGAGCCCCAACTCCATACTGCCTGTCAGAGAAGCCACCTAAGTCTACCACTAGCTCCCCTGTCACTTGCCTGACCCAGTGCTCACAACACATTCTGTTTTCCAGCTTTTGAGTGCGTAAAATAGTATGAGATATTTTAAAGCAAATGTCAGACATCAGGTGGCCTCTTAGCTCCAAAAGTCATTCCTAGGTAAATGAAAAGAAGCTAAGAGAATATTTGTAGCTTTTTGATAAGCAAGACAGTGAGATTATCAAATGAATGCTGGACATTAACTCAGTTTTAGCAGCTTCCTTACCAAAGAACAAGGATCCACTAGTGAAACAGAAAAAGTCATGTACAATGGGACGAGCAGCCACTTACCACTGGATCTGCTGGGTGAAAGATATTAAACAAACGGTTACAAATAGCACGAGGCAAAATATGATCTTGAGTTCCACTATTTCCAGGACGGATGCCGCGCAACGCCAAGAAGACTGCTAAAGGCGATCCCATGCAGAAGAAATTTTCAACCTAAACATATCAAGTATATTCAAAATAAAACATTAAAAAATGTATAATATAGTTACAGGGAACAAAATAAATACTACAAATTTTGGGTGTACGCAGTAATCTTTTTGTCTTGAATTCCCTATGGTGAATGGCAATGGCACTTCTTTCTCACCAGATTTGGAGTGAGGTCTGGTGATGTTAATACTTTGCTGCACTCTGGTGTCCTTGCTGGAGTTGTATCTGAGGGCCTGCATTGCAGGGATCCCTCTGCTTCCAATTTAATTAGTGGATATGTGTTTTTGCAACTCTCTAATGCATCTTGATGGTTTCTCCACTCGTTCATAAGCAGCTCTGAAATGTGGCAGTAAAGTCCTTCAACCCAATGAAGTTGAGCACCTCCACCATGCAGAACAAGGCATGGCCAGTCAGTAATGGGGGAAACAGATCAGATAAAAAGTGACCCTTACAAAGTATGGGTGATATCACCGATTGTGCAACAGTTTCTCCAAACTGGTAGAGCTGTGTCGTCATAAATGGAAACGTTCTGCAGGCAGCCTGAACAGCGCCCACTTAGTACCAAAAGGGCCATGAAAATATCCCTATGGGTGAGGCACAATGATGGCTGAACATGATATACTCTTATAAACCAGCTTGTTTGTGGTGTGATCATCATGGTTGGCTATCATGGTGACAACATGGTTGGGAAGCTTACTGGTTCCAGGGACCAGTGTATGTATTCTAAAACAGCAGAAAGTAACATCCCGGTGGCATGGGGAACCAAGACTGGCATTATTCTACATATAACAGGTAACCAAGTGTTAACCAGAAACATATGGTAAGGCTGTATGAATTTACTCACCTTAAATTTTAAGGCAGGAGTAAGTGACAAAGAATTCTTGAGTCCTTGCAATCTATCTTCCAGTTCTTTTAACCTTTAAAAAAAAAAAAAGGGACAATTATTGGGCAGATGAACAATAAGTCAATTGGTTGCTTTGGGTTTAGACCAGGACTCCAAAGCTTGAGGGACAGGATTGGCACACATGTTTAGTATGCCTAAAGCAGGCGGCAGCACATTTAGTAAGTTGTAGTTTACAAATAGATGGATATAACCTGGCTTGTGTGTGGCCTGTGAGAAATAGAGTTGGACAGCCCTGGTCAATATGAGAAACATGGACACAAATTTTTAACATGCACTCACCGTTGTTTGGTCAAGAATAGTTCTCGGACAAGGTGCTGTTCCTCATAACTGATCCACTGGTCTTCCGCCTCTTCGTCATCATGCTGGTCCAGCTGTTCGTAGAGGTGCACTGGATTCCAGCCTGTCATGATGTCGTACGTTATCACGCAACCCAGGGAGTGCGACACGACGGAAACTTTTCCACCTTTGTCCTCGAACTCTGGGTTTCGGGAGCAGAACAGGCTGTACAGACGGTTCAGTTCCTGCTGGAGACCTTTCACCAACTGCAAATACAGTGCAAAACCAATGACTCAGCATTAGAGTTTTGGAGGACTATCAATATTCCAATAGATGAAATACACTGGATAAGTGTCCGGGTCACTCAGAGCAACCCAGCAAAAACGTGACAGCCGACATTGAAAGAAAAAAAATAGAAAGTGCAACTGCATTCAATTAAAAAACCCAGTGGGATCCCTGTGAATGTTTATTTGCTTCATGTATTCCTCATGGTGCCAGGCGCCACCATCTTTTTCCTTGTTCTTATGTCTATGTTACTTGATCTCGCACCATGCAGGCGTGAGATTGAGGGATGTATGCTGCTGTATTTATATATAAAAAAAGTGCCAATCTCACTGTGCATGTTTTTTTCAATCAATGACTAAAAAGCCCCTGCAATACGGGACATAAGGTGCAGCCTGACGCCTCCTGGGATATGTGATATATGTATCTCAGGAAGCTCTTTTTTTTTTTTTGCATTCTTTACTTTATATAGAAAGGTTATCAAACACCCTACATAATCCTGTATCACTGTCTGTATTAGTCTGTCATTTGCAATCCCTATTTAATGTACAGCGCTGCGTAATATGTTGGCGCTATATAAATCCTGTTTAATCTGTCATTTGCAATCCCTATTTAATGTACAGCGCTGCGTAATATGTTGGCGCTATATAAATCCTGTTTAATAATAATAATAATAATAATAAAGATTGTGGCACTGGGTCGGCTTTAAATGATAAAATGACAACACCAGATTTTGCTGCAATCTTCATTTTAAATAAACAAATGTCCTGGACCCAACCTGTGATTGGGCAGGGAACAAGAAGCAGAGTGATGAGCTAATCTGTCATTCTGCTTTCTTCCCCTCTCTGGGCAGAACTGATAGGCCCTCGTATTATTAGTTCCCCTTACACTCCAAACCTGATATCAAGTTTAGATAAGTGTACAAATTGATTTTTAAATATAAATGTTAACAATAATTTGTGTCTTATATCTGGCTAGAGTTTAGCTTTATGCATTTTGTAAAGATCAAAATTAAAGTTTGCTTAAAGACCAACTCCAACCAGAGAATATTTTTGGGGGGCTGGGCAGCAAAGACCAAAATAATCTTTATTTTCTCTATGAATCCTAATGTCTGACTGAACATTAAATCAGCTGAATATATTCCAGGTGCTTCACATGTAAGGGGTTTTAAAGTATTTAAGCAGCCACAACACAAAAGCTTGTCCCCTGCAAGCATGCAGGACATTTGCTCTCTGTATGGAAGCAGAGGACTCTCTGTATAAGTCAGACATACCCCCTACTGAATCATAGATTTAGATTTTGCAACCTAGCTATGGCACTGCAAAGGTGTCCCATCAGTATTTTTGGTCTGTGAGAGAAAAACAGAATAGCCAAAGAAAAACCTCAGCAACATGAAATAAGCAGACATCTGGCGGGTGAAATGAGTGGCCAGGGTTCCTGTGACTTAGCAGGGTCCTTTCCATTAGTTCTGGCAGTGGACCGGTAAGCAATTAATAATTCATAAGCTACATGACTGAGCCGGTGACACTGATACTCTTTAATAAGAAAGAGCATTGTTTCTGTCTAACAGGCAGAACAAGAACAAACATCCCTGACACTGGCTTCCCACCCCGCATATTATCCCGAGCTGTGTAACAAATGTCAGGGGTGCTGAAAGAGATGGACAAATGAAGAGGGAAAGGAAGTTCAGCTACCCCTCCTGTGAATGTGGATCACAGCTTTATGGAGGAAATACTAAGTAGGGAAAGTAAAAGAGCATACAGAAAGAAAAACACAAATGAAGTAAAGGAATGAGTAAAGAAAGAAATATATATTACAAGAAAGAAAAGAATGTATTTCACTTTCCATAACATAACACAAGTCATCTGACTTTTCTCAACTGTACTCACTGATAGCATCCACAAAGTTTTGGTCACCTCTCTACCTACAACTGGGACTGGACAAAGGAGCAGCAGCAGATAGTTATGTTCATCCCTCTGTTCAGTCTATCAGCAGACCCTCTTTAAGCCTATGTGCGTAATGCATGCCTAATGGGGTCCTAGTGTTGCACCTACCGCTGTTGTAAAAATTTTGCATGAGGCGGATGCCGAATTCAGATACTATAACTGCATTTAAAAACACATGTAATTATTTTTTAAAGCAGAAATAAACGCTGCTGTTGGTACATGGGGTTTTGCTATAACATGGAAATATACTCAGGACATTTCCACATTATTGCACACCTGGCACACCGCCCTCCCCTCTAGTGCTGTGATCACTAATTCTCCCACATGTTCCATCTCTGCCCGGTATTCTTTGGCCTTCATTGACCAGGTAGGTAAATAAAAAAAAAAAAAAAAATACACAGATGTGTACTGTGCAGCATACCACAGCATTACAGGCCACAGAGTTACCAGTTCTACAATCCATGGTATGAATGGAAGACATCTCCGGAACCAATCTGTATCACCATACCATCTGCCCTATGAACTGCAGTGTTCAACTTAGACATTTTTGGGTGGGTGGGTGCCAACCTTGGTATTGTGACCCAACTCTTTAGTAAGCACCCAGAAACAGCCGGGTGATTACTGAAAATTGCCGGGTGTTGAGCCCAGGGGCTAAAAGGCGCTGGGAAGAACATGGAACTGCTTTGTGTTCAATAAAACCTCCTAGCGTTTTGGCTCAGGGAAACAGCAAAATACCAGCAGCACTGTGGTCTCTTACCTCATCTCTGTAAAGTGGGCTGGTATAGTACATTATGTCCATCGCACTGCTGTTCAACATGTCCCGTATTCCGCGCACCTTGTCCGGAGTGATGGAGTCTACAGTGTCTGGGTAGGACAGAGCCACAGAGAACGCATACATTAGAAATGTAAATAGTAAAAATTAACATTATACAATTATATTTCAAGTACCTAGAAATAACACATCATATGCCCGAACCTGTAAATAAGGATATTAGCCAACAATCAACAGAAAGGCTCTGGAGTTGGAAGGGGGTGTAGCCTAATTTGACTTTCACAAGAACAGTTGAGAATGGGATAGTTTAAGCTGCCTATATCTCTGGATCTAGTGAATGGAGTGCCTGTGTTGAAAGAGATCCGGCCATTTGGCTCTTTCATTGAGAGCCATACTAGCAGACTTCCTCCCATAATGTAATGCTTAGGCCTGGTGCCCAAACAGCAGGAGAATGCCTTGAAGTGAGTGAATTTGGATGTAAAAGTGGGATGAGTATAAGACAAATTTCATAAATATTTAACTATAGGTTATTCCTTGAGTATTATAAGTTGGCAATAAAAATAAACTAGCAGGGCTACTCTTGCTTTGGCAATAAAGTTTAAAGGTGATCCAAGCCAATCTGCCACCTTGGATATGACATCTATGGGTCTGTACTGCAGAGGCCGACCAGACAAATTACAACTGGAAAATGAATCTGTAAAGAGCGAGGGTGTCTGCATCACATCAGGGCGAGTGGGAAGGGTAGTATATAGGAAAGAATAAGTGCACAATTGTAAAAAGTGCATTTATATCAATCATTTTGTATGACAGAAAAAGAAAAAACAAACTGGGAACAGATGGCAGGCCAAAGAGGGTGGTGCATAGATAATGGAGACAATGGTACCCAGTGAGAATTTACCTCCATCCAGAGCAAGTTTGGATCGCCATTCCACAGGAAGGAACTCTACATGCTCTGTGGTCAGGTGGGAAAAGTGCTTTTCTTCAATTTTCCTGGCCGTCTCTCTCATCCTGTGACGTAAAGCAAAAGTGTAACTACAGACACATATACGTGAATAATAAAAGCAGATCGAACACAGAGGGTCCTGGGCACTGTTTAGTACGCACACACAATCTCCATCACCAACATACACCAAACTGTGTTAATATTTAATAAAAAACTAGCGTTGCCCGGGTATTTATTTATTGCAATCTTATAATATACTATTATATTATATTGGAAGGTCTCATGGTTGAAATGTCTCCATGCGTTTCCTAGTCCGTCCGTCCATCTCACTGTACAAAGATGACCGGGGCACTCACATGAGTCTCAGTCATATGTATAGCAAGTTTGGTTTAAATGTCTCCATGCGTTTTCAAGTGATGACATACACACATACAGTTAGGTCTATAATTTTTTGGCCAGAGACAATTTTTTTTGCTTCTGTACATTACCACAATTAATTTTAAATGAAACAACTCACAGAAAAAAAAAAAAAATAAAAAAAGCCGAGTTGTTTCAATAAAATTAATTGTGGTAATTTACAGAACCAGAAAAAAATTTGTCTGTCCAAATATTTATGGACCTAACTGTACATACATACCTACATCCAATTTTTATATATATATATATATA
>NC_092869.1:49216666-49233904 GCF_032062135.1 Pyxicephalus adspersus | reverse complement strand
TATATATATATATATATATATATATATATATATATAGATAAGACTTTTTTTCTGACTATACCCAACCTTCCCCCTTTCATCCATTGGCTTCCACAGCTTAGTACTTACCCAAATCCAGTTTAGGCATTGATTACATTCCTTTGCTGATCAGCGGATTGCGCAGTACAGTCCTATTGATTTCTATAAGCTGTTTCCCAACAAGGCAAATGAGGAGTCTCATGGAAGTCAATGTGGCTGTACTGCACAGGCAGCAGAGTATGGAGAAAATGTAAACAATTGCTTAACCCAATATCAGGAACCCAGTAAGTATTGAACCGAGAGAGATGGAGTTAGGTTGGGTCAGTTCGGAAGGAAGAGAGAAAAAAAGGAGAGACAGGCTATACACAATTGGAGGTTTTAAAAATACATTAATTGCCAATGGAATTTGTTTAAACTGACCTATAGCTGATAACGGTCTTGCTGCAATGGATAAATAGCTAAAAATAAGTTTATCTTCCTTAGTGGAAATGCTGCCCATGATGCTCTGTCTAGTGTTGGCTGTTTGTCTGAACCTCTAGGCAGTGGGTTACAAACTTTTCTTAAGTAGAGATAAGCCTTTATGAACTGGGATGACTTCTCCAAGGAAGGAATTATGTTAAGCGTCTTTCTTCTTGTAGGGATGATTCCATTCACTTTCTTCAGCAATGACCACACAGGAAGCAATGGGAAATATTTTCAATAATGCACAGCACCAAAACTCATTTCAGGATAAAACACTTACATAGCGGTGTTCTTGATGATTCTGCCTTGGTCCATTTTCTGCCCAATACCATGGACAACAAAAACAATGTGACTTGTATCTACAGGCTTATCCTCATATGTGGCTTCTTCAACGTACCCTCTGTGTAGTCTGGTGCCGCTACTCGAGGCTACAAAACAAATACATTGTCAGGTTGCAGAAGAATGCACTTTAGGCATGTTTCTCACCAGTAACATCCTCCCTTATGTGGACAGCCAAAACCTTGAGCCTACTAATGGATGCCACCATCTTGGATGTGATGTTGGCAGCCCAAAGCTGTCCTTCAGGTGAAACTCTGTAGCCCTCCTATTCGTTCTTTCCTCAGCATGTACATAAAAGGTTATTGTAGGCAGTGTTCTCCTCGGAAAAATTTACAGCCGGGTGGTAAAAAAAAAAAATTGGCGGGGCAAAACACAGCAAATTTAGTGCTCCCAGTTATCCACAGGTATCCAGTAACCTCTATCAGTGTTCTACCTACCCCCTTTACTTTGTTCCAACTTTTTAACGCCTGGCTTGTTAAAATGTCAAATTTTTTAAATTTTTTTGTATTATACCCAAACTGTTCAGTGCTGTGTATTTTAATCCAACTGCCAAGTGTTCCATGTTTTAATAGCATTTGGCCTCTTAGGTAAAGCGTTTGGCCTCTTAGCGCTAAATCTAGGTAAAGCAAAACTTTTGTGAAAAAAATTCACTTGATCTGTCCAACGGTGCATAGCAAGTCCCACACTTGCCCAACTTCCCTCTTCTTTCCGATGCTCACCGTTCCATCCAGCGCTGATCTCATTGGGCATACATGAGATTGAGCACTTATTTTACATTATAGGAAAGCCCCTGATGACACATTATGTGACACAAATACCCCAGAAGGCTGCAGATATACCGTCTAGTCTTTACCACCATGGCAGTAAAGATGGAAGGAGAGGGGTCTTCTCCCCAAAAAATATAAAAGGAAAAAACAAAACATTTTTCTATTCTAAAAAAAGAGGAAAGTCACCCTTTGTAATTTTAAAATGTGATAGCAGATGGGGCAGTACAGTCAGCGTCACCCACGCTATATTCTATGGACCAAAAAAAAACTGCCTGTGAAATTTATCTGCCTGCAGTGTGATCCCTGTGTGTGTTCAAATCTTCAGATCGCCTACATTGTTGGTTGTAATGATAACATTTTTAGGGTACACAGGGGACCCTTATAGCTACTAATAACCAACATTATTTAATTAAAGAATTTCAAGATATGGGGATCATGAGTTTAAAAACTTATAGAAATGGAACACCTGGGTTGCTGTTTCATAAGAAAGAGCACCTAGGAGCCCAAAATTGAAAATGCAAATTAGGGACCCCCAGGGGCCACCTACATAGCAAGGAGCATTGGGGTGGGGCTCCTACATTTTTTACCTACCTTTCACCAAACTATAATTGTAAAACTATGCCACACTTTCTGATTCTGTTCTTTGAACCCCAATTTATCTGGAATGGGGAGGTGCAGGAAAATGAAAATGTAGGTGCAAGTGGGGAACAGATGTATAAACCCCTAAAATTTCATTAGCATGGCATCATTTATATTATTAAACAGCGCTGTACAATAAATAGGGAACATAAAAAACTGCCGATCAAACTGTCTGCTTCCCTACCTTGAACCCTATTTTTTCTAGAACAGAGAGGTGTAGGAAAACAAAGTAAGAGGTGCAAGTAGGGTATACATGCACTAACACCCCCCAAATTTTCATCACCATGGCATCATTACAACATAAAAAACTCTGCCCATTAAAACACGTTGCCCAGTTACACATGAATGTACCCTACCAGTACCTGAACCCTAATTTTGTTTTAATAAGCAGAGTTTTTTTAATGTTGTAAAGATGCCATAGTGATAGAATTAAATAAATAATTAGGGGGTGTTAGCCACAGACGTTCCTCACACATTTTAAGTCTTGTATCCGAGCGTGTGATGAGGTTATGAGTGAGGAAGTCATTAGTAGATCATTGGAGGGGCGAAGAGAGCGGCTGGGGGAGTATTCTTTTTTCCAGGTCCGAAAGGTAAGTGGGACAAAAACTGTGGAGGGATTTAAAGGCAAAGCACAGGAGATGAATTTGATTCTAAGGTGAAATGAAAGCCAATAAAGAGAACTACAAAGAGATGTAGCGGAAGAGGAGCGGAGGGAAGGATGGATGAGTCTGGCTGCAGCATTCATAATAGATTGTAGGACAGGTAGGGGGATTATCAAGATGTTGCGTAGGTGAAAGTGACCGGACCTGGAAATGTTCTGAATATGGGGGGTAATTAGAAGGGAGAAAAAAAAAGTGACACCAAGACAAACGTGCCTGAGGGGAGGGCTGAATAACAGTGTTATAACAGTTAGATATATGTCAGGAAGAGATTATGAGTTTAGTTTTTTCTAGGTTGAGTTTCAGAAATCTGTCAGACATCTATAATGATATGGCCTTATCCAGGACTGAGGGAGACAGGTCAGGGGTGGACAGATAGATCTGAGTGTCATCAGCATACAGATGTAAGCCAAAGGAGGATATGAGACTACCGAGAGAGGAGGTGTACAGAGAAAAGAGAACCGGTCCAAGGACTGACCCTTCATGTCTGATTTTGCCAATTTTATAGGTGGCTATGTCTTGGGCAGAGAAGGTTGTTGTGGAGGGTTAGGTGTGGGGTTTAGGAGGAAGTCAATTGTTATAGGTTGCGTGGGTTGGAAGCTTGAGAGGAAATGACTGCAGAGAAATACATTTGTTTGGTGACAGTGAGTCCATGAAGTCAGCGCTGAGGACAGATTTCCTCCACTTGCGCTCAGCTGCACGAACAATCTTTTGTACCTGTGTGATTGATGTGCCAGGGTTGGGGGTTACAGGGCATATGGGGATTTCAGCTTTATCCGGATATGTGAATTTAGAGAGGGTGGGTGTTAAGGACATAGGGCAGTTTGAGAATAGGTTGTGGTCAAGGTTACGGATAGCTCTCTGCCATTTACCAGGTTTGGGATGTGGCAAGGGAGGGCAAGGGTTTGATAGGTTGAAGGTGATAAGGTTGTGATCAGAAAGAGGAAATGGTGAGTTGCCAAGGTGGCTGAGGTTGAAGAGTTTGGAAAATACCGGGTCTAAAGTGTGTCCGGCTATGTGTGTGGGGCCATTGATGTTCTGTGTGAGTCCAAAGGAGGAGGTAATGGAGAGCAGTTTGGCTGAGGAAAGATAGCTGGGCTCATCCATTGCAACAATAATGTCAGCGAGGATGAGGGAGGGCAGGTCATGGGAAAGAATGTGTGGGAGCCAAGCGGCAAAGTTATCCAAAAATTGTGAAAAGGTGCAGGAGCACAGACAGAGAAAGCAGTGAAGGAGCAGACAGACAATGAGTTAACAGACTGGGGAGGAGAGGGAATAGAGCCAGCAAAGTGCAGGGTGAATAATACATTTTAACAGATAATTGAGAACCATATGAGTACAATAAACAAAGTGGCAAATGGTCCATGTGAGCCGGTTCTGTAATGTGGGTTGTAGTGAGGCGTATAAGCATGTTGAGTTCCAGGAGTGGGATTTGATGATTCAGTCACAGAGACGGCTTGATAAAATAGCCGTTCAGAATGGCAGAAGTAGAGGTGTGTTAGAGTCAGGTGGATGAATCCAAAGTTAGGAGTCCAAAGCAAGAAATGGGAGTTGCACAGTATAATTGTATGTCCAATTCATCGCACTTACAATTTGACACTTAGATTTGGGCACTTAGATTCACGTCACTATGACGTGAAAAGCACAGACAGGGCTAGCCCATCCTTGAAGAGAAAAGGGGGCTGTGCCAGAGAACTGACCTTTCCTGGTGAAATTAAACTTTCTAGCAAGTCCAAAGGCTTTTAAATAAAAATCTTTTAAATAGGAACTAAAATTCTGATTCTAAGATACAGAAATCAGGAAGTAGGGACAGGCAATGTCCCTTCTCAGGATTTTCCCCACAAATTTTTTTTAAAAAAATGGAACAACCTCAGGTGGGTGGTATTCCCTGTATGGTGACCAAACTTTTCAGTAACCACTCAAACACAAGCGGGTGGTTACTAAAAGTGGCAGGTGATGCGCCTGGCTAGAAGGGGCCGAGGAGAACACTGCTCCTGCAATAATCCATCCTCAGCTTTGTTTGCCAGGATACAATTCAAGCTTCCTCTGCACCTGCCAAAAATGAATGTACAGGTTATGCCATCCCAGCCAGGCCAATCAAGATGGTCAAATATCGTCCAGTGGAAGAGAAGAAAGAAGAATATGGCTGCACCCCATGTGGGAACAAGAACAGGTACTATTGGTTTAGTTCCATATTTTCTAGAATGGGATATCCATGCGGATAAGTATTTAGGACATTTTCCATGCTTTTTATCTTACTGAAGTTGGTAACAAGGCCCAGAAATACAGGGAAACGACTAGTCACTTGTCTATGGCTGACTGATCCCCATGCCTCGTTCTGCTCTGTCTGGAGATGGACAAACTCCTAGGTGATGATTAAGATAGCAAATAAAATGTCACAGAGGTTTTGCCCTAATTTATCTATAAACAGGAAAATAAAATGTTGCTACACTGAAGTTTTTAAGAAACCTTGCACTGGGCATTCCCACAACTTATATGCAGCTTGTTATACATATATAAAATTATATTTAAATATATAACTATAAAGAGACAGAGAAGTTACATAAAAAAGGTTATTGTATAACACAGCCGCATATCACAATTCTTTTATATATTCCCCCTTCCTCCAGCTGTTATTTGAAAGGTTATTATGTACATCTTCTGTGGAGTTCATTATTCCAGGATCAGGCAGCTTACCCTTGGAGAACCCCAGCTTCTGGGTGACAGTTCGTGCTATTTTGGAAGTAGTGGCATCGCTGTAGAGGTAGACCTCGTCCACACTGTGCCAGTCCACGTGACTGCGGCTCAGCTTCAGGCTGTGTGTAGCTGAAATGACAGAGGATGAGTCAGAGAACAGAAGGTTCATCATACAGAGGGGTTTGCAGCTCCAAAATGGCTGGACAGCCGAAGGTCAGCAGCTTTGTGCAGCTGGGAGCTACAAGGCCTGAAATAGCAAGGCAAGCTGGGTCACCAAACCCATTAGGTCTAAAAAAGGGTTTTTAAAGGGAAAGTATAATTTTTTTGACCAATTATATAAATTTCATAGATTTCTACTTTGAACTTGCAAAACACTTTTGTGAATTCAAAAGCTCAAAAAAGTTGTCCATCTTGCGAAAAAATAAATAATTAAAAAAAAATCATAAATTGAGTAGTCAAATAATTATAGTTGTAAATGTTTAAATAAAAAATATAAATATACTTTCTCTCCAAACACCGCCACCTACAGGCTGCACCCATGTATTGCAGTTTATAATCAAATAAACTACCGGTAACTATTCTGCAATGCTGCTGCCATATTAAACCCTTAGCAGACATGAAATGTGCAACGTAGGTACCAGCAGTAATGGGCTTATAGGCATTAACTAGAACTGGGGATTAACCCACTGCTGTCCTAAAAAAAAAAAAAAGAACCATTATCCCGGTTTCTGCATCAAAAGAAAAAGGATAATGTGATGTGCAACCCAGGAATGTGGATTTAATGTATATTTTACACATCTGCAACAAGGATTTAAAAGTTTTGGAAATAGAAGCTACTTTTTTTTTTTTGGGGGGGGGGGGGGGGGGGGGTACATGAAAAAAGAGCTTAGGTTATAGAAGCATTTATGCAAGATTTGGAATCATTGGAAATTATAGCTGTCCATGCTTACTCAATACATATTTATACTGACCCATGCTTTGATATCTAATTTTACCTTGTCCCCTTCTACCATTTTGGCTATAATAATGCATAAAGTGAAGGGGTAGGTGGTGCTGAGGGGGGGGGGGGTTTCCCTTCCTTTTAAGTAAATACCCCTCAACTTGGTTTGGAAGTGAACAATCTACATTCGCAGTCAATCAGTTGGACTTCATCTACAAGCACTGTAGGTTATTTAACATTTGATAGTTCCTGACCTTCCACACCATCTCCCAACACCTGAATGTGCATATCATCACTAAATAACAGGCTCCTACAGGTGACAACAATGTGAACCAGTAGACGGTGGGTCTGATTTATCAAAGCTCAAAGAGAGGACAACATAGACTATCATAGGAGAAACTGAGTGATCCAGCAAACCTGGAAGGGATCTGGACCAGGATTGAAAGCATTTGCCCAATAGCAGCAAATATTTAAAAGAAATCCATTCCATGCTTGCTGGATTACTCAGGTTCTCCCAAGATATTCTGAAGACAAATACTCCCCTAGCCGCTCTCTTCGCTCCACCAATGACCTACTAATGACTTCCTCACTCATAACCCCATCACACGCACGGATACAAGACTTCTCTAGAGCTGCCCCGACTCTCTGGAATGGTCTCCTCGTCCTATTCAGCTTGCTCCTATTTTCTGAACATTTAAAAGAGCCCTCAAAACCCAACGCTTCCCCGTCACCTACCCGTCTTCTTCTGTCTCCTAGACCCTCACTACTCCCCACCATTCCATATCCCCCGCCTATTGTGTGATACTTCCCCCACCTCCTAGATTGTAAGCTCTTCAGGGCAGGGTTCTATCCTCCTGTGTCACTGTCTGTATATGTCTGTCATTTGCACCTCCTATCTAATGTACAGCGCTGCGTAATATGTTGGTGCTATATAAATACTGTTTATTAATCTTTTTATCCTGGAGAGCTTTAATAAATCAGGCCCAGTGTGTCAAGATAACTGTGAGGCAATGGGTGTCCTATGACTTCTGACGCTGCACATGTACCAGACAAAATAAATAAAATTTAAAAAAAAAAGAAATAAGGATACTTCTTTTTCAAGCAATATTGCATAAAGATAATTTTGGATGTAATTACTAGAACCTTGAATATACCTGCTGGTGAAATTCTGGAAAAATTGGGCATCACCTATCATTATGTTCTATTTCACAGATAGCAGGTCATATTGGACTATCCTGTGTGTAAAAGTACAGGAAACAAGCAGCCATGGATCAGAGCTTTTACGGCTGGAAGTGTACAGTCCACCTATTTTCTACTAATTAGAGCAGCTAGCGATATTATAGGAAAAGCAGGTCTTATTCAGCTAAAGTGGCCATGGTTGGGTAACAGGTAAGGGCACAATATCAGTTTGTGGTGGGAGAGACAAACGTGACTAACCTAACTGAAGCATTTGCATTCTTCAAACTAAAAAACGTCCATTATTAAAGAAAGAACAACTTTTTGCTATGTAAAAATATCAAATGGCGTTGCTAGTAGTAAATGCTTACACAGCCCATTCTATGTTGTGGGCACCCGCTTCCTCCTTCCCAGCTGCACCTACTCTCCATTCTTCAAGTACCGGGCATTTTTCTTGTTCTAACACTTAGCAAATCAGCGGGAGAGTGAAGTTATGAGGAGTACGTGCGAATGGGAAGGAGATTAAAGTAAACCTGGTTTTGCTTAAAAATGACTCTGTTGCCAACTCAACAAAATATTGACTGAAGCATGTAGAATAAGATAAATGCTCACAGGTGGTAGGTTGAAGCTCTTGCACAGCTTTGAGTATTGCTGCTTTCTTTGGGTGCCACTCCTACCAACCCCCAAATGATTCCGCTATGCCCTGTAAGGGGTTGGCAGAGTGAACTAGAGTGGCCAGCAGGGGACGCACTGACACCCCTGAAGGTGTCTAATAGCAACGTCCCCTGAACTCTGGAAGGGCACAACAGGGTTGCTTTTAAGGAGATCTGAACCCAAAAACAAAAATTTTACAAAATTGCAGTGCCAGTACTTGGATGTGGCATTTTTTAGGCAAAGAACATCAGTCAGTATTTTTCCCAGAATTACCCTGGGTGATGAGAAGCTGTAGGCGGGTGGCAGCCCATGTATTGTGATCCAGTCATTCAGTAATCACCCAAAACTGGCCAGGTGGTTACTGAAAAGTGCTGGGAGGTGCGCCCAGCTAAACATTGCTAGGGAGAACCAAGTACTTGTTGATCTCCTGTAAACTACAGTTTTCTCACATGTATGTAATGCAGATAGGAAGAAGGACGTCAGCCTAGAGTGGCAACACTGCTGATCCGTAGATATTATATTGTGGCCACCCTTGGATAGGAAATGTAATACTATCTGAGCACATCTATGGATATGTAATCTGGTATAAATTACATTTATTTTTGGGTTCAGATATGGTTTAAATCATGTAGAATATGATGCTCCCAACAATACCCAAATAAAATGAAAAGTGACCCAGAGAGCGCCAGGCCTAGAACTAAATAGCAGGAGATGAGTGCCATTTCGGCAGCATAAGCCGGGAGATCCAACGCGGCCTCTGGCACAATCTAGATCTATACAGCAGCAGTATGTGAAAAGACATTTCATTAGCATCTAACAAAAGTATCTACGAGGCGTCTAGGTTACCGTACCTTCGTAACGCCTTCTTTTGGCGCATGGGGCGCCTGTGCTTTCGTTAAATCCTCGCCAACTGAACAGGAAAGGGAGGGAGAAGGGAGGGACAACTAGCAAAGTGAAGAGAGGAAACTTTACTCGTCTCGGGACGGAGAACTTCCACAGTCACAAAATTAGCAGGGTCAGAACACAGCAACAGAAATCATTATAATACACAGAATGTCTTTACACCCACTGGAACAACATTAAATAATTCAACCATTTTCTCATTGCAATTATTAGTACTGATTCCAGAAAATTACTAGGTTTTGATCAGTAAAAAAAATGGTAACAAATCAACGTTTGAAGGTGAGGACAAACAAGAGGAACCAATTACATTTAAACTAAATTCTTTCTGGCACATGATTTAAATAGGTTAAAAGATTTTACATGAATTTATTTTGCTGGAAAACCTACAAACACCAATGGTCCAGTATAGGACTAACCATGCCAATATGTTCAGGCAAAGCCGATGATTGGCTGACTTTACCCTATCCCCAAAACAGTCCAGGCGAAGGCCATGTGACCATTGTCTCGGAGAAAAACTCCAACTCTTGGGCAAAGTTGGCAGCATCTTTAGTAAATGTTTTTCCTGATATGGTGAATGCCAACCAAATAATTAGTTTTACTTTAATGCCGAATTCTAAAGCTAGACAATACAATCTAGGGGCCCATCTAGAACCATCCATGTTTCCATTGATGACACAGAAAAAGACAAGGGGAGAAAATAATTACAAAATTATAATAGGATAATTTCATATGACTGGAATTTTCTAAGCCAAGGCAAAAGGCTTCAACATATTAGGCACCACATGTAAAAAATTACGGCTCCTGGGATTGACCCAGCCTTGAACTACAGAAGAATGATGGCAGATAATGACAAAGTCTGTCCACTCTGATGAGTTTACTTATTAAGGATTTTGTCTAAAGAGAGATCCGTGTTTTATGTTTCCATATTGATCACTACCATATTGGAATTTAAAAGGGACAGTCCAACCAACCAAAGCTGAGAAATGTTTGGGGTGGTAAAATATAAGCCAACCAATACCTGCCAGGGAATTCAGGGGTGAGACCGACGTTGCCCCATGTCCATCTATAGCAACCGGTATTTAAAAAGCAGCTTTTGAAGTCACTCAGACTCTTAAGTTAAGGGCAGGGAATGCAAAATGTATCAATATTCTAATAAAATTATTAGATTAAAACCTTTCTATATTATACAACTACCACTGAGTCTTTGTGGAAAATAATGTACATATCTACATCCAAGGTCTACATGTTATGTCAAGCTTTTAGGAACCAAGACAACCCAAGATCAGTTTCTTATTGAACTGGGAAGTCCATTAATGAAGTGCCCAACGTTCTACCCAACCTCAGCTTCACCCATTGGCCAGAGAGTTCATCCAATAGTAACAGAAAGGTTCTCAGCCTGGTCTGTTACTAAGTGAATGGGGCTTTACTTGGACTGTAGCCATTAACACCTAAATTAGGAGACCACAAGGGAGGCAATGCATTTATATAATCACCCCTGATATAGGGAGCTAGAACAACATTCATACTTTTATACGTCATAGATCTGGGTAGACTGGCCCTTGAAGCAGCATTCCTTACATTCATTCTGGTGTATGATTCATAGAGGAGGGTTAACAAAAAAAAAAACAGCATTCTGTTATAATTTAACGTGAACCCAACCTGGTCTAAAAATTCCAAAAGGTAAGATCAGAGAAAAATGCAGAACTTCTAGTTTCCCGCAAGAGCTGGGGTTAGTCTTCAAATTGATGCTTATGTTCTTATGAAGGGACTTGGATCCTAAATCCAGACTGTATATAGAAGCCTTGAACTTTGCAAAGTTGGAATTAAATCCTAACCCTAATGAAAAGCCCCATCATTCACCCATTACCCCTGGCAAAGTAGTAGAATTGCTCTACTGTGCAAATAATTTTCTGGCATTTATTAGGTGAAGGTCAATTTTAGAAGAGATCGGGTTTAATAGGATATGGAAAGGTCCTGTATATTACCTGGTCTCATGACTCAAAGTAGCTGCACAGGGACCAATCTAAATGTAATATTTGAATGGGCCATATGCTGCTACGCTTTGGCACCATAACTTTAGGCACTTTTATACCAGCTGTAGCTAATTTTAAACATGATCAACAATTGCTGTCATCAAGCAGAAATGATTGTCACAGAAAGAACTGGGCTGAAACCAAACATTTCATATATATATATATATATATATATATATATATATCTCATATACATTAACTAGGGTTCACAAATGAATAATAAAAGCAATATAGACTAATCGCATAATGACTAAGGGCAAATCAAATTATTTTGACAAAAATTTGGCAGAACTATTTGCTGACATAAGTACACCATTTTTCTTTCAATCAGAGCAGTTTAAATTGACTCCGCTATGGAGCTCAGTAATTTTTTTAATAGGATTATGTACATACAGAAGCTGGGAGATTATTAGTATGGGGAAAAGCCCATGGCAAAAGGAGCAAGTTTTTCTTTAGACAATAAACATGTTTTGGGACTGGGAGAACACACAAACTTCATGCAGATTTTGGCTACATTTCAATGGATGGGTTTCAAAGTGTGCATATCTGACAACATTACAAACTAGGTGCTACTTTCCTTTAGGACATCATATTATTCTGTACAGAATGTAACATTTCAGCCAAGTTGTTTCTGATACCATAAACAAAGAATGATGGGGGAATTGTATCTCACCATCCTTGTGGTCAATGGGCTTTGCCACCTCCAGGTCAAAGTTGTCCTGCATCCGATGACCCCTGAAGCACTTCAGATGTTCCTGCTCAATCAAGTTACTCTCGTCTTCATCAAGGGGCTGCCAAGTGCCATCAATAAACCACTGACCTCGCATTACGGGGATCTTGTCTGCTTCTGCAAGAGAAAAAAAAACCTTAATAAAAAAAAACAAAAACTGTCACAAGGATTCCAAAAAAAATATAGAGCTAGTATTTTTATATACATTTAATGACATATTAAAGTGGATGGTATGGTATAAGTATGGTATTGGGAAGGACGATTAAAGGCAATGTCTCTTCTGCAATAACTATTCTTTCCTGCCCGATTAATCTCTCTGTCAAACTTCTCTGTGCTGTGGGTAAGCAGTTTACCATTGGTTGCAGGCAGGATATCTGGCACATTCACCCGGCAAGTGCCCAGACTGAATGATCCCCTGCACAGTTATGGATCGGAATGGAAGAAAAGAAGGAAATGGATAGTGACACCTGCCACAGGTAAGAATACGCTGGGTTTAGTTCTGCTTTATTGATTACAGAGCGGCAATATTTTATGTTCTAAAGATATTGTTTTTCAAAAATTCTTCTGGTGAGCCCACTAGAGCGGACCTGCGTTTATATGGAGCTGTTCAATGCAGCTTTTATTGTCCTACAAAGGCCAAAGATCATAAAATAAGACTAATAAAATAAACTTGACGAGCTAAACAAAAGTCCTCAAGCTAAACTATTTTGAAAGGCAAATTGGAAAACCCGTCTACTGCAGATCAATTTCACAATCTACGTGGTAGGAAAATAAGACCGGGGTGGGGAGGGATTGATGTCGATGGTGTAACTCTACTCGGGATCTAAAGAAAAGCCCTAGCACAACCCACATACATGAATCAAGCATTCCAGACCACAGCTTTTTCTACCTGCTAAAGGGTTTCACACAGAACATTCACACAGAACATTCACACACACCCATGAATAGTGCCAGGAAGATTAAGGTGAAAATTAAAAAAAACCTGCTGTCCAACATTTATGGAACTCTCCAAATTTCAATGGAGTTTTGCCAGCTACACACTGTGGGCAAACTTCATGAATGGGTTAGTGCATAGGAGAACATGGGAAGCAACATTTTCTCTGTTTAAACAAGCTCAGCTATACGGCATATAGGGTCACCCCGAGTCAGAATCATCACCTATGTCCTTTGTGCAGTAAGCAGGCCGGAAGCAAATAGGTGAAATATTGTAAGACCATTTCCTAAATGACTACAGAAGCACATTCCCTATCTTTGTGTGCAGTGCTGCAGATGTGTAAATTACAATCCACACTTAAGGAGTTACAAATCTGATAGAAACATACAGTACACAATCATGTTGTGCATTTTACTACTGCAGGCCTAGAACAAAAATGTTGCCAAGAACTTTATATAGAGGAAACAAAAGTGTACAAGGGGTAGTATATTAATCAAATAAAACTCCAACTGTTAATACAAGGAGAAATTTTAGTGACTAATACTTTGTTCTAAGTACAGTCATGTGAAAACATGTGTACACCCCATGGTAACCGATTAGGAAATATCAGATCAGCACTGGCACTGGAGAAAATAAAGTAAAAATACAGGGAAAAGATCTATAGAAATAATGGTGTAGTGCAGTAAAAGCAAGTACACCCCTGGCTCCAGAATCTGGAATTGTCCATTTTTATTATTATTATTAAACAGGATTTATATAGCGCCAAACATATTACACAGAGTTGTACATTAGGCTGTACAATTTGGTGCAATCCCTAACTGCATGCACTTTGGTACCAACTGTGGTAAGTTACTCGCAAAACCTGCAAAAAAAAAAAAAAAAAAATGTGGGGATGGAGAACTCTTTTAGCATCAGTCAGCTTTTAGGCTGAATTTAATGGACTGGTCAGACAATACCGGTCATTTGAAATATAAAATACTTGTAGGTTGTACTCCCTTGCTGGACTAACAGGCATCAATAAGCTTCGTTCTGAGGGCCTAATAGGACGACACTCCATCCATATCTGAACACTAGACAATCCCTCCAGCAGAAGGAGCCACCTAATACCCAATCCTAACTGAATAAAGTGTTGGAAGATGAGTGACTTTTTACACACGAGACATCCAAATAATTGTTTAATTTAGATTACTAAATGTATGCTTCATTTGTTTAGGCTACAACACTATGATCACCTTATATAAATGGTCCATATAGAGAATTATCTTTACGATTATTCACTTTATAATCGTTACTAAGCACAAGGAGGTGCTTTTTAGCTTCTGGAAGAAAAGAAGTTTAATCTCCAGATAAACAACCAGGGTCTAAAGGGTTTTTTTGCCTTCCTCTGGATCAGATGTGTTTATTTGCCTTTTATCTGGAATAGGTTTATTTCCCTTGTGGTTGGACTTGATGGACTTTTTTCAACCTGTTTATGTACCGGTAACCCCAAATGAAATTTGCCCCTTTGGATTGATGGAGCACAAAGTGCTCCAATACTTCCGTATGATTAAACCCATGATCTCCAACCTGTCCTGACTTCTCTGACCTGAAATCTGTGCATCAGTCTGGCAACACTCAGCCAACAGAGGATTGTGAGGATTTCCCTGCTACTGGAAGAAATTGGGAGACTGCAAAGCAATGCAGGGAGCGTGCATACCCACAACAGACTTTGAAACTAAAGCCCAATGAATGAGGGACCTAAACATATAAAACATTTATACCATCAGTTGTTCTCCACAAAGACTGACATTTCCTGCAGATGCCCTGTAAGTGTACATGAGATGTGTTTGCTTCAGCTAGAATTGTGGGGGAAAGTTGGACATTTTGTCAGGATTTTGTTGCTGTGTGTTGTCACTGTGGGGATTCCACCTCTGTTTGTCTTGGTGACCACTATCACAAAGACAGCAATATGAAAACCAAAAATGTTAAAGCTTGCATGAGAGACGAGGGAAGTCTTTCACCTTTAAAATTCAGATCTTTAATTGAGACCAGGCAGGCCTTTATTGCAGAAAGAGACAGACGAAGTCCCTTCTGCAATAAGCAATCTCACCTGCCTGACCGCTCCTTTCATCTGTCAAATTTAATGAGCTAGGCCCGGCATTTACCGGCTTCTCATGTGGGTGCTGGGACTGAATGAACCCCCGTGCAGGTAACTTCATCGCAGCTCAGCCAATCAAGATGGCTGAAAACTGGAACGAGGAAGAACAAAGAGCAAGGAAGGAGATAGCAGCACCCATAACAGGACAGGGACAGGTGAATAATACCTGGGTTTAGTTCCGGCACCTGCCGTGCTCAATATCAGGGGGTTTCTGCCAATGATGAAACGACTTTCTGGGTTTGTACATCAGCCTTGTCCATTATGAGGGGTTTCCACAATCTCTGCGCCAAGTTCCTAAGTTTGCACACTTACTGTGCCCATCCTGAGGGACTCAAAACATTCCGAGTACCTGTCTGCACACCTGCAGCACCCCCATGATTGAAGGGTTTATACTTGCTGTGGAGAGTTTGCAGTTCTGGTGATTGGAGCAGGCACTGGGGAAGTATTAACTGTGCTATTTTACAAGTTACAGCACTGATAAAAATATTCACAACAGAACTGCTTTCAACTGAACCTAAAATCTTAAGAACTTACTTTAAACTTGAAGTTTGTGTTAAACAGCATTTAGCAATGTGCAGCTGCTGGCTGAAACACAGGAAATAGGAGCACAAATTCCCGATCACGTGAGCCAAACCTGACATTTGATCACATGACCTTGAGGCACCAACGTCAGCAGTCAACTTTTACTAACAAACTAAACTTTTACTTATAGACTAAAGACTCCGATATCAGCACCACCTGTGCATGGCTTCTGTAGCATGTGGTCATGTGACCAGCAATCTGCTTGGCATGGAGACTCCTTACTTTGGGGATACCATCCCCCTCAACTACCTAAACTTAACCTAAATTTTGACTTTAGGTCAACTTTAAGCTTTGACTTTGCTCTCTTCTAAATATAACCGGAAAGAGGCAAAGATGATCCATGAGTTTGGTAACCGCTGCGGCTTTTCTATGAAAATCCCACGTGAAAGCCATTTATACCAGCAGCAAACATAATCCTATGATAAGAGGATACAGAGATGATTCTATGTTAAGAAAGCAGAGCTTAGCACACCGTGTGGTAAGTATACAATTGCATGCGAAGCAAGCGGTGTAAATATTTAAACTGCCCTGGAACACAGGCCTATATATAAAGCATGAGAGTGGTCAACGGATCCGGGGCTGAAGAGATAAACGCTTCAGAGGCTGAATCGGCCCAGAGGTTGGCCAATGCTGGGCATAGCCGGACTCTCAGCTACGCCTCAGTGCCCTATCCAATCCTCAATTCCTCCCATGACAAAGCCTAGCAAGGAACATTTCACTGATAACCAGTCAGTGTAGCCTAAAACAACCAATCATGTTGTCTATAATATTCTTTAGCATGCCCTGGAGGAGCAACACAAGGGCTCTATTCATTAAGGGTTAAAATTTGTAACATTTCTCCTGTTAGTGGAGGTAAGTCATACAACTTACTCTTCCTTTTCAATATGTTCTGCGCTGTCCATGGTCTTGATGGATGGGTGGGTCAGTGTTAAAAGAGCAAATCAAATATATTTCTTTTATTTTTAGGGTAAAGAGTGTAAAATGTTTATCCTGCAACATGTGAGGAGCATTGCTGGACTTTATGGAGATCTCAAACTTTTCCTGTAGAAGTTCAGTTTGGCTTTTTAAAAACGCTGGTTTACCAAAAAGATCATTGACAAGATCTATATTCCAATTAATATATATTGCTTTAGAAAAGGTGAGTGGAAAATAATCAACGCTTTCTAAAATGTAAAATAATTGATTAGAATTGCTTTTTGTTACCTTGTTGACAAAAACCCCTCCTTCACTGAAACAAATATCCCCAATAAAATTCACCAACCCCTAAAATTTCAGGTGACAACTGTAATATTTTATTCCCCTCACCACTTTCTGTTCTGCTGAAAACAAGATTAGAAAGTTAGAGTGAACAGCCCTAAGAGACAGACTTAACTTAAAACACGACAGGTGGTCTCTTTCTAGCAGTCCAGCAAAGAGGACCCCCCCCCCCAGCCTTGCACCTGTGGTCCAGCAAAAAGGAGCCCCCCCCAGCCTTGCACCTGTGGTCCAGCAAAAAGGAGCCCCCCCCAGCCTTGCACCTGTGGTCCAGCAAAAAGGAGCCCCCCCAGCCTTGCACCTGTGGTCCAGCA
>NC_092869.1:49199174-49216660 GCF_032062135.1 Pyxicephalus adspersus | reverse complement strand
GCCCCCCCCAGCCTTGCACCTGTGGTCCAGCAAAAAGGAGCCCCCCCCAGCCTTGCACCTGTGGTCCAGCAATAAGGAGCCCCCCCAGCCTTGCACCTGTGGTCCAGGGAAGAGGAGCCCCCCATACATCAGTGGTACAGTGGCAAGCCCCCTTCTTCTTAACTAGTAGACCAATAGAAAGGGTTCCCCATCCTTCCATCAATGATCGGCTTACATGGATGGTCAGTGTTGGTCACATATCAATACTTACTGATCATTAATCACTCCTCTAGGAAACCCCTAGGAATCTCTGGAAGATTACAGTTTGAAAAAATCTCATCAAGATAATTTTACATAAAAATGCATTTGTAACCCAACCTTCCTAACAAAAAAACAAAAATAGGCCAGTGACCCCAGCGGTCATTAATTACAGAAAACAAGGTTATGAATCTTTCACCTACACTGAAAATATGAAGAGAATTTTCTACTGACATCCAATGAAAGTAGCCGGGCCATACTGACAGAAGGTCATGTCAGTCCATTGGAATGTCTGCGACTTTCTCCGACCCACCCATGTAATGATTTATGTCCTCTACAATGTCAGCAAGAATACGAACCTGGTGACCACAAGACAGAACATTCCCACTTACTAAACAAACCGGGCGATGGGAACTTTGTACTGACACATGGATGAAATCAGCGGCATAGAATAGCTCCATTTTTTATTTTTATTTAAGTAAAATTTCAGGCACAACCTGCACTGAGTTTGAAGGAAAACTACTGGATCTGATCAGTGTGAATAGTTTCACTTTTATTGCAAATTTAGCATTCTTACTTCAGAGTAGTGACACAAAGACAGCAGATCACTAGGGGACCTTCACATTCATCAACAAAATTCTGGGTGGAGAGCTGATTTAAAGAACTGCAAGATATCCAATTTGCAATAACTGTGTATTTGTTTAACAAGGTGGAACCCTTGGAAGCCCCTTTTAGCCGGACGCACCAGTAACTTTTCAGTAACCACCCGGCTGTTTTTTTTAGGTGGTTACTGAGGATTTGGGTCACAATATACAGGGGCTGCCACCCGCCTACAATTTCTTACCATCCGGCTTAAAAACAATTCTGGTTTAACACTGCCCTTCTATAATATACTTAAAGATCAGTATATTAGTGTGGGGGTCAGTGGGAAGAATGTCACCCTTACAGATGGCCAAAAAGATCATTGGCGTCACTTATACTGACCTGAGAGGTGCAAACTGCACATGGAAATGTCCATCATAGCAATCAGTGGGACTGCCACACCCTTTCTTTGGCCCCCTTTATATGCAAACAGCGATGACTGCATGGCATTCCAGGGGCCGAGTTTTCCTGAAACCCATGCCAGTATTATGAGTATCTGATATTGGCGATTGTGATCACCATTGCTTATGTCCCCCTTTTAGGCCGGTGCACCACTCGGCATTTTCCAGTAATCACCTGGCTGTTTATGGGTGGTTACTGAAACCTTGGGTCAGCACTCACCTACAGCTCCTTCCTACCCAGCTAAAGAATTTCTGGGGAACATTCAGTAAAACGTGTGACAGCAAGACAACCGAGAGAGGAAATACCTACCAAAGAAACCTCATGACAGGATCACTAAGTATTAATAATGAAAGCATCAGAATTAAAAAACAAAATAGTAAGAGATGATTGAATTTGCAATAATAATTCGGGTTCGTTAAATAGCCGTCATTTCTATGACTTGGAAGCAGCCCTCCCTGAAATATCACCTCCAACAAAGATCAGACTGCTCAGAAAACGTGCTGACAAAGGTCAGGTTGGGTTTGCACATTATGGTAACAAGGAAATCTCTGGAGGCTCTACGTGAATATTGGAAGCCAAACGTCACAGATGACTCAGGAGGAAAACACAATTAATGACGACCACGAGACCTCTGGGGGAAGGTTAAGAAAAGAATAGAGAAAACAATAGTCATCACTATACACCATCTGTTCCATTCATAAAGGAAGGATTGCTAAAGCTTGTTACAATTTATCAAAGTATGCCATGGCAGCAAATCAGAAATCTGCCTGCTAATACAACATTACCGGAGGCTTCATTTACATTGAGGCACAATGGAGCGTTTTCCTAGCGATTTAACCTGTGAGGAGCTGTTTGATTACAGCCAGGAAAACATCTACTCAGATCAGTCAGTGGGATTGCCAGATAAAGTTACTCCAGGAGTCTCACCCCCGGCGTCTATACAGCAAAGTGAACGTCAATATTTCATTGATGATCCAACAGGTAATGCTGGCAGTGTTGCAGATGAACGTAGCAAATCACGTGCTTGGCCACTCCTGGGTGTAAAACAACTTGTTGCTTCCTGGAACCATGCCACAATCTACTGCAGCCACGGCTCTATACACTAAATGGTTCCCAACTGCTCCCATTCATTTAAATTGGAGTGAATGGGACCGAAGTTGAGCCTGTGCCAGAACACTGGGGTCAAATGCAAGTTTAAAATGCTCCCTACAGCTCATGTAAATAAAGCCTGGAAATCAGCATGGAACAAGCAAAAGTCATAAACCTAAAGATATTCTGATGAGGCTGGCAGGGTGACCCTGAAAAATAACAGATGAGGGGACAGAAAGAAGGAAGGTGAGATGGATAATTTTGGGTGGGTTGAAGAGGCAAGAGGATGCGTCTGCCCTCCAATGGAGGTGACAGAACAACAGTGGAAGCACCTGCCCTCTCCAGGGGGTGACAGGAGCATTATATTTACAGCCTCGAAATGTACAAAGGTGTGCCAGGCGTCCCTTAGAGGTGACAGGAAGGATAAAGTGTTTCCCCCACAGGGATGACCAGAACATTCTCCTTAGAGGTGACAGGAAGGGTACGGAAGGTGCACCAAACCCTTACCTGGGGTTGGCAGAAGCTACAGCTGGAGCACCAATCTCCTCTGGAGACGACGAGGGTGACAACACTTTAGGATTTCTACTTTGTAATCCTTTCCTGTGAGTTCCTCAGACTTCAAATGGCCAAGCCACTCAAATGGTGAAAAATCAGTGCCTAGCGTCCACTTAACAATTCATTTTCAGACAAACTTTTCCCACACTTTTGGCATCCGTAGGTGAACCCTCCACCTTTTCCTAGCAAATCTATTCATGTTCCTCCACACCCTTCTATTGCAGAAAGAATCAAGCGTTTTCCGGGGGAATCCATCAACATATAATCAGGCGTCCTTGATAAAACGGCCTATATCATGTACCAAACAACTCCCGCACCATTTCTATTGTAAAAACCATCAGACGTCTAATAGAGAATCCACCATGATGATGATTTCTCTATAAACACAGAATTCTTTCAGCTGAGTGGAGGGTTTAGTTGCAGAGCTACTCGTTTCTGTATATGTAATATTATTGTATTGGGTAACAACTAAGAGAAACATAAGAGGACTGTAAATGGGATGAGAAGGAATCAGGGTGGTAGGTGGTCACTCTCTTATTGGAGAAGGAATGTACCCTGCCAATCCTGCCATCTCTATGGTGTACAAGGGCGTAGGGTGAAGGGTGAAGAAGGCATTCCTGTCAACACTAAATCAGGAACAGTGGGGTATGAGGTCGGCCAATACACCATTATGGTACATGAAGGGTCACTTATGGTTTCAGTAGACGGTACAGGAACATGAGCGGGGAGATGTGTCACTGGGAGATGGTGGAGGCCACTTATAGTGGACAGTAATGGACGGTAGGGGGTATCATGGTTCCAGTAAAAATCTGTGGAGGTCACTTACGGCTCCAACAAAGGGGATGTCATGGTTCCAACTGACTAGACAGGGCGTATGAGGGCCAAGGAAGGTCAGAATTCTCTTGCGGTCGAAGTGTACAGGGTAGAGGGGGTCACGTCCAGCATCTAATGGTTCAGTCAGGGCGCAAGGATGGCTGGGGGGGGATGGAAGGTCAGCAATCACTTACAGTCCTAGTATGTGAGGGTTACTTATAGTTCCAGTAGATGGTGTAGGGGAAGACCAAAAGCCCCAGTGTGACCCCCGGACCCCTCACTCACCATCCTGGTACACCGGGTAGGGGCCCACTCACTGTCCCAGTACGAGGATGAGGGGCCCACTCACAGTCCCAGTATGAGGGGTACGAGGGGTCCCTTACGGCTCTGGTACGAGGGGCCACTCAAGGTCACGGTCGGGGGGGGGGGGGGGGTGGTTCAGTGTCAAGTTCGGCTCTGGTACGAGGGGGTCACTCGTGGTCCCGGTAGGACGGGTCCCTCGCGGTCCCGGTACGACGGGGTCCCTGACGGTACCGGTACGACGGGTCACTTACGGTTCCAGTAGACCGGGTAGCACTCCCTCTCGGTCACGTCCACCTCGTACAGCCCGCTCCGCGCACACACCGGCTCGATCTTGCTCATCTCCCCGATGGTCACCAGGTCCAGGTCTTCCACCTGCTCTAGCACCTCCTCCTCGGGCTCCCCGGTAAGCTCTAGCACCTTCCGGTAGGCCAGCTCTATACGGAGGGAGTCGTAGCCGATGAACGGTTTCCAGGTCTTCTTGTCCTCCTTGTAGAACCAGCGGACTTCCTCCGGGCCCAGCTCCGTGACAACCTCATAGCGAGGCCGCGAGCTGCTGGAACGGGTCCTCCTCCGCCCGGGCACCGGTAAGCTGGCCGTTTCCTCCTCATCCTCCTCGGGGGTGACGGGCTCCGGGGAGAAGGCGCTCAGCTGAAGCTCCAGGCTCATGTCCGGGCGACGGCAAGGACGCCGCTCCCCGTCCTCCTCCTCTTCCCACTCACACTCTCCGTTCTTCTCACTCATGCCGCCTCGGTACCGGCCAGCCCCGGCATGAGCTGAGTACCCGTCCGCCTCCACCGGTACCGGCTCCTGAGAGCGCGGCCCAACTGCAGTCACGTGGCCGCTGGGACATTTAAGTCACGTGACAGAGGGGAGTCTCGCGTGTGATCCGGGCTCCCCCTGCTGGACTCGGAACGAACAGCCGGCTCTTATCTGTAGAAGAAGCGCAGACACTGCTGACCTCTGATACATGCTGCCAAGCTTCATATCATCTGAACAGCCAAGCAGAACCAAAAGTTCTGAATTTACTGCAAGTTCTGTTAACCACATAATGTGCTGCATTTATTAAACATGTTACAGAAGCTAAATCAACAGGTTTTGGGATATGTTAATAGGGGGTAATAGGAGGTGTCAGAGTTGGGGGACATGGTATGTGATAAGGGGGTGTCAGAGTTGGGGGACATGGTATGTGATAAGGGGTGTCAGAGTTTGAGGACATAGTATGTGATAGGGGGTGTCAGAGTTTGAGGACAAGGTATGTGATAGGGGGTGTCAGAGCTGGGGGACATAGTATGTGATAGGGGGGTGTCAGAGTTGGGGGACATGGCATGTGATAAGGGGTGTCAGAGTTGGGGGACATGGTATGTGATAGGGGGTGTCAGAGGGTGTCAGAGTTGGGGGACATGGTATGTATTAGGTGTGTCAGAGTTAAGGGACATGGTATGTATTAGGTGTGTCAGAGTTGGGGGACATGGTATGTGATAGGGATGGTATGTGATAGGGGTGTCAGAGTTGGGGGATATGGTATGTGATAGGGGTGTCAGAGTTGGGGCAGATTTGGCGCATGGGATATGTGATATAATGGGTCAGCATGTTTCCCAATGAGTCCTATTTTATACCAATTACTAGGGGCATCCAGTAAATAAGTAAAGGGAGGATAAAGGCTTTAGACCATCACAGAATCAGTAGAAGGGGTACATGGTTCCAACAGATGACATACAAGAGGTGGGTCATTTTTTGTTCCAGTAAATGGGGAACAAGGGTGATCACGTTTTGTATTTGAGTGGGAAAACAGCAACCAATGCCGATTTTTGTTTTATAAGATGCCGGGGCTGAGTTGAACATTCATGCACATAGCTAGTTCTGACTTTATTGCAACTTTCCTCTAAAACATCATAATCTGCATTGTAATCATGTTATAGAAACCATTTGTTGCTGCTTAGGAACCCTGAAAGGTGACCCCAACCACATAAAAAGGTCTTACTCTGAAGACTGGGAGTGCGTGGTCTGGAAAGGTGTGATTACCATAATCTCCACATGTTTGCCATAATTCATCCATGCTCAAGACTGTATGCTATGCCCGTCATTGGAAATCAGCAGGCTGAATCATAGGTCATACCGGCCATTGATGGCTTAGCTAATCCTGCTGGCAGATGCAATGATATTCAACCAATCTAGCTGACAGACAATGGTAAACTGTCAATGGCTATGGCTGGATTAGCTGTACACCCGTCAATGACAGATTCAGTGTGTGGCCCTAGGTGCCGTATGCTCTGCCTGTCGATCCACTTCCTATAAAGCCATGGTGTTATGGCTCCACCATCCTCCCTATACTTTTTCTATACTTGTCATTGCATCATATGTTATACCTGTCAAAATTTACTACTGAATTAATCCAAGCATTAGGGTCAATTTAGGCAAAATGTTGGCATATTTGTCATTGATGTGTGTGGCTCAGCCAATCTAGCTGGTCTATGATGACAGGCTGTCAATGGCAGCCAGGTACATTGGTCATTGGTGGCTCAACTAATCCTGCCAGTGGATGATTGCAAGCCCGCAATGGCTGCAAATTGGGTTGGGTGAGCCATGCATTATACCCATCTCTTATAGTGTATGGGGCATGGCCTCAGGTGTCGTACATTACACCTGTCAGCGTGCTGTATGCTGGTAATCCTCTTCCCATGAATTGTGTTCACGGCCCACCAGTTCCCTCACTAATATTGTCAGTACAGTTTTTAGATGCCACTGTGTAGACAAAGACCCCAAGAATATTTAAATTACATATAAAAATAATATAAATTGGTCCACTAATGACTGGAAGTGGTCACCCGGTTTCATTTTTCACAGGTTTTTCGTTTTTCAATTGGATTGTACAGATTATTGGTCACATTAAAGGAGGGAAAAGTCAGTAGAGATATAGTATAGTATGTATATAGTATGTAGTATGTATAGGGCACATGAGCAGCTTCTTGGAGACTATTGCAATCCTTATTAATGTCATCAAGGGGTGCTACCTAGAGCCCTATTCTGCCTAAATCCGTCTCTGGTTCCTGAGCCAATGGTACACTATATTAGTGAGTCCCATGATTGCAAAGGGAAGACAGAATCTCTGTAGATGACAATTAAAGTTGACCACCATTTCATAACACATGACTGTAGTTTCTGAGGATTGTGATGACGAGCTCCATGTGGTCTATCAACGTTTACTTGTTTTCCTTTCATGTTAGAATAGTTTAGGTTATCTGTTCCCCATTCAAGCAATATGACTTCCTATCCTGTGGATACCTCTAAAATGTGTGAGAGTCTTTCCTGAGATAAATCCTAGCTTACCCATACGAATGATTCTATTTAAAGACATTACCTCTTCTGTTCACCACTTAGAATTTTAAACTTTCACTTTTTTCAGTTCTGGTGACAATGTGCACCTCCATAGGGTCCAACCTTCCCTGCTCTATCCCCCAAAAATGTAATTCTATGTTGGTGAAAAATACATAACTAAACTTATCTTACCGCTGTCTCCCGGATATGGCACCTACATGAGGAAAATGCCTCCGTCCTGCAATAGAGAAAATGTGTTTTTAAACCAAAATTTAAAAAGAAACATTGGATATATTAATTATAAATTATATATACCGGTATTTTAATCCAATGAATGGGACAGTAGAGAAGACCTAAGGATACAATTCTCAAAGAGGGGCTATTTTTGTATTGCTGAAAATTGAATAAAGCTAGCCACCAGGCCCAATTTTTGATCACATAGGCATAGAAAAATAAATAAATAAATATAATTATTCCAATTTGAATTATTGTTAAGATTTATTATTTATTAATTAAACAAATATGTGAATATTTAATGAAAAATTGCAGAGCGTGCTTTACAGACACGTCCTGGTTTAAATTTGTATTCTGTGTAATTCCCAACACAGCCGCTGAGCGGCAGTATTTCTCCATTAAAGCCGCCGATATAACGTCTGTACTGCAGGTTCAATGCTGAAATGTGCCTGCTAAACAGAAATTCGGGAGGAAAAAAAAAACAAATGTGTAAAATGAATGGAATTAATTAAGAACATTTAAAATTAATTCTTAATGTATAATTATATGTTCATTTATAATTAAGATTATGAGATTGTGATTTTTACCTAAAGTTCTGGATAAGTGGATAAATTAAACAATTACAATTATTGAATTGAATAAGAATCATAAAGGACAGACCCAACATTTGATTGTTTTTTTGGGCTGACCATTTTGAAGCTGAAAATGTTATTGATGACTCCTGATTGATCAAACCAATTATAATGTAAATCAATGGGTTTATTTTCAGAAGATCATTTCTTAGATGATGCCATATGTGTTGCACGTTTGAATATTTTATTAATGATGAATTGCATATCTGCAATGGTTCATACCTAGGCTGATCACAAATCAACACACGAATGGTCTATTTCCAGAAAGTGATGCACCTGGCCATTCACAGTCCCTGGCCATTCACAGTCCCTGGTTCTCTGATTCTCATGTGCCCATTGGACATTGTGGACGGGTCAGCTTGGGTACTTTGGCTGGTCTGTACTTTTGATGCCCTATACACACCACTTTGTTATCTGGCACCATAGTCTGCTGGCTACTGGCCATCTTGGAGCTACTCTGACCCATTGACCCTGATTTAATAGGGCTCTACAAGCCTGGAGAGAATACACTTTCATCAGCTCTCCTCTCATGATGCCACCATAACATGAAATGATTGCAAGCCTTACCTGAATAATTATATCTGGGCTTTCATCCAAGCACATGGAGTAACAGGCTGCCTTAGGTAAGTCAGTGCTGAGCTGCTGACATCACTTTCCATGGGCTGCACTCCATCTATAACAGGATTCCTGCTAAGTGGCCTCTCAGGGAAATCATGAAAAGGGGAATTACTCCCGGACAACATGGCCGTTTTCATAATATCCATAATAATATTATGGGGCTTACCATGTTTTGCTATGCACAGTAAAATCTGAAAACTGCCAGCTGTCAGATGATTTGTTCTAGAAAGATCGCTGCAAAAACGAAGACACTGGGAATGATATTTCCCTTGGAGAAACTCTTTTCTTTCAGTTTCACCAAGTTTGGCAACACTTTTGTGGTTGGTGTCAAGGTGCCGTCGGACACTTGATGTGTGACACACAACTCTCATTACACAGAATACATAACGCTTTCCCATTGCGCTCAATCACTCCAAATGACTCTGTCCAGGCCACTTGGAATGATCTTCCATTATCTGTTTTTGCTGTATTTATTTTTGGGTGTTCAAGACTTGAAGTCTACAAAAAATCAAAAATGTAAAAAAAGAAAAACGAAGCACCCAATACAACTCTATCCCTATACCAAAAAAAGCTAACGTTCTTACTTAACATTAAAAATGGATATTCCCTGAATCAGGTAAACGGAAAGGTGTCCTACCAGAGAAGAGAACTATTACGTCAAGTTTAATTTTTTAACAAGCCTAATTTGATTATGGACATTGAAGGAAGGAAAAAGCAAAAGGAGGTTTTTTTAGGCAGGGTAAATGAAAAACTATTATTCTTTTACAAAACATAAAATAAAATAGATTCTTTACTGGACATAGATCTCCTATGCAAACTACAAAAGTTCAAAGTCCAAAAGCTCACATATCGCATATAATTAATTGCAATTTTGATGTCTCATTCCCTAAACATTTCACCTTGTGGCTTCCTCAGGGGATTCTGAAACTTAATTGTTTGAACGGAAATTGAAGGTCATATGAATATTATGTAAGTAGGCACTAGATATGTAGCTAGGTATGTAGCTTGGATGATAAGGTTTAGATGAATATACTATAGGAAAGATGGTAAATTTATTTTTTTATTTAGGAGGAGTTTTTTAGGAGTTATTGGGAGCGGTACACTCCGCTCAAACTTTAACACAGTGTGACCTAAGTACAGGGATATGCTGGATAAGGATCCTTTATTATCTGAGTTTTGAATTTTGAAACAAGGGCTGAACCGTATTTCTTGTTTTATTCAATAAAACTTAATATTAACTTAGTATGCGCAGAATATAAAGTAGGAATGTTAGTGGTGGTTGAAGTTTACGTTTACTGGATGTCCTAAGGGACAATGTGCCAACCCTTTAAATATAGGAAGGGTTTTTTGGCAAAAAAAATAAAATAAAAAATGTATCATTGAATACAATACTTTTTTGTTTGCCAAAAAACCCTTCCTCTCCTTGTTCTTTACATATCTTTAGTATTTGCAGACACAAGGATTTATTAAATTGGGATCCTCTACTATCTTCTAATATCACAAGAGAAGAGGGAGAAATCCTTCAAAAAACTATGTTCTTAAGGTCAGATAATTGCTCTTACTTAGTCAGAAGTACGAAGAATGGGATGCCAGCAGCCAACCTCAAAGGGGAACGGCAGTGATTCTCAGCTGGGGTTTCTTTTGAATTTGCTAACCAGCAGAGGGCAATGTTCCACTGACCACCAGGGGGCAGTGTTCCACTGACCAGCAGCTTTTGGCCTGCTCTGAAAATGGCATCTGAGTGAACTTCCAACCTTTTATTTTTCCTCGTTGTACATTCGCTGGACCTACTTCTTGGGGAATTTGCATGAATAAGATGAAGTGGAGGTGTAGCGCACATTTCCCATACACAGGAGGTGTGCAGACCTCCATCATCCATGTACAGCAATCACTCTCTATGACAGGACCAATCAATAACCCAACACCAGCAATGAGCACCAACCTAATAAGACTGATAACCTGATCAGAAGAGCCCGCTGGATCAGGCCAAGGGCCCATCTAGTCCAGCTCCTGTATCTTGGTTCACATCTATAATAAGAAGGTAGCCCATACCCATCAGGGCTAGTAACCCATGATGGACTTTTCCTCCAGAAATCTGTCCTCCATCTAGGTTGGATGCCATGACCACAGTGCAGAATTACCACCTTCACTTGTTTCAGTAAAAAAGACATTGACACTAAGACAGAAAATGATCGACATCTTCCTAGTAGGGTGCAGGCAGCAATAATAATTAAATATTTCAGTCAGTGCAGGAGAGGACATCACTGGAAAAAAAAGCCCAGAGTGAAATTTAAGGGCTCGCTCACATTCCAGGAATTCGGGGAGTTTTACTAAACGCAGCACATTGCACACACAGGGATCCCAGTAGTAGGTTTGTTTGGAGGGGAATTAACAAAGAATGACGACCCAGCATAACAACATAAGTGCTAATCATTGTGATTGTGGAAGAAACACAACACACCAGTGTGACAATATGCATATGCAGGGGGTGTTTTTCCTTATAATCACAGAACAACTATACTGCTGCTTTATAACCCAGCTACTAATAACACAGATCAACATATTGTCATCAGAAATCATTCTATGTGGGCTTTGTAGTATTTTTCAGTTTTTCTCTAGCACGTCTAGTTTTTGTGATGCAGCTAATTATATATTGTGTGAAATTCATTATAAATAGCCTTAACATATTACAACATTTAACGACAGTTTTCTTTTTTAAGGTGAGAGACCGCACTAACTGCGATTGAGTTGTCATCATGCCTAGAAATTGCCGTAATGATACAGAAAGTTTCTGTTACGTGTGGTTCATTCACGATGAAAGCACAACGTCACCAATATACCACAGAACCTAAAAAGATATACAAATTATATTTCGGCTACCCACTTGGTGACCAGGATAAATCTTGGGCTCCACATGTCATCTGTACCAGTTGTTCCAACGGACTGCGTGACCGGCTAAATCGGCGTAAAGCAGATTCTGAAGAAACAATGGCAGCTGAGTGGCACTGGTCAGTAGATCTATACCACGGTGCGACTTCATTTATTTCACACTGAAGATGTATTAACCACCTAGCCGTTAAGCCCGACCTTCGTACGGGCAAAAAAAACCGGCTAGGATGGTTAACCCCGAGATTTTTCCCATCCTTACTTACCTGGTCCCCCTGTGCTTATCCAGCGTCGTTTTCGTATTCCAGCGTCGTCCTCCGTCCAGCGTCGTCTGTTGATCTCCCTCTCCAGCGTCGGGTGCCAGCGGGACCGGTAAGATGCCGGCCGGCGGAACACAAGATGCCGGCCGGCTTCTTACCTGGTCCCGCTGATTGTCCCACGTCCATCTCGTTCCAGCGCCGGATGATCTCTGCAGGGAGAAGCCGTCCGGCGGAGAAAAAAAAAAAACGGACGGCTCCTCCCTGCGTGCGTGATGACGTCGGCGCGTGTGTGGGAAATTCAAATAGAAACTCATTCATTCATTTTGTATTGGATTCAATACAAACTCCCGTATCCAATCCAATACAAAAAATAAAAAAAAATAAAATAAAAGTAAATAACTTGGAAATTCAAATTTATATTTTGTATTTGATTGGATACAAACTTGCGTATCCAATCCAATACAAAATAATATAAAATTAATACAAAGTACATAACTGGTAAATTCAAACGCTCATTTTGTATTGGATTGAATACAAACTCCTGTATCCAATCCAATACAAAAAAATAAAAAAATAAATAAAATAAAAGTAAATAACTTGGAAATTCAAATTCTTATTTTGTATTGGATTGGATACAAACTCCCGTATCCAATCAATACAAAATAATTCAAAACAAACCCCAATAAATACAGAATCAAAGTTTTAAAAATTGCCACTTATTCCCTGGATGGCTAGTGTGTACCACTGTGTCTTCTCTTACCTTTGCTGATCTTCGCCTAATTTTGACCATTTGCTCCCTGCTTTGACCTCTGGCTGGACTCCGACATCTCTGCCTGCCGCCTGCCCTGACCTCTGCCTGGACTCCGACATCTCTGCCTGCCGCCTGCCCTGACCTCTGCCTGGACTCCGACATCTCTGCCTGCCGCCTGCCCTGACCTCTGCCTGGACCTGGACATCACCGCCTGCCTGACCCCTGCCATGGCTTCAAGCTTTGTTTATGTAGTCATGTTTAAGCTGATTTTTGTGTTTTTCCTTTAATTTTATTAAAAGTAATTTTTTTTTTTACATGATTGTGTGTTTCAAACATTTTTTATATTCATAATATCTACTGGGACCCCTGTTCGGACATATTTCTGTAAGTTACAGGTCTACAATTAAAAAAAAAAAATTCATGAAAAACAGTGGATCACTTTTGGTACAGAAATCTAGACCTCAGTGTAACGCTCAGGAGGTTAACATTCACTGCAATGGTGCTTACCAGAAAAGTTTGCTTGTGGTTTCCGATGATTTTGAAAACTATTTTTTGTTGACCTGTGTATTTGTTTAAAGTTTAAATGATTTGTTTAAAAATTTGTTTTTTCGCTAACTGGTTGCTGGTTTTTACATCACAGCCTTCACAGATTTCCAAATTGCTATTTTATTACATTCACTTACCTTAAGTGGACAAAAATCTATCACAAATACAACTGAACCTAAAGTAGTGTGTTCTAGCTCAAGCTTTGTGTTCACCGGGTCCTGACTGAGTATAGCAGACTGGTCCTGTCCCTGGACTGTGCAGCTCTGTTCTGTGACATTCATACTGTACTTCCCAAACCTAGCACAGAACAAATCAGGATCCCCCCTTAATGTCTGCCTGCCCCCTCACTAACGTTCCTTTCTGCCTCTGTACTTTTACCCATTCAATCAGGATCAAGACGCATCAGCTGCCTCTCCTCCTTACAGCTCAGCCAATGGGACGCCAGCCGAGATGGGGAGCGTGTGCCCACAGAGAGGGCTCTGAATGCCCCCTCTGACACGCGTGCCATAGGTTCGCCACCAGTGGAATAGTTTAGTCCTTTGTGGGTTTTAAAAGGTCAACAACGCCAAAAGATGGCAATCCATGATTATTCTTGGTACCAACTGCAGCAAGAGCTGGTCTTATTTTATCTTTGTTTTTTATGTTTTATTTAAATGGTGAAAAATTACTGAAATTTTATTTTTAATTTTGCTCATTCTCTGTGTCCAGCATTACCTGTGTCGGATGACAGCTGTGTCCTGATTTTTGGATGGGGCACAGCCTTCACCTAAACATTCTGGCGATACAAAGCCCCACTCTCTCACTTTTGAAATTTGGGAGAAAGGAGACCATCGAGTGCAAATAAATGTGAAATTTAAGGAGAAGAACCTGTCACGTCAACTTCCTCACCAGTGTCAGTTACAATATGTTCTTGTCACAGATCTCCGCAAAATCAGGGGATCTGTAACCCCTTCAGTGTCACCCACCTTGCAGTCCCCTGCTGCCAGCAACATCTCTGGTTCTGGATCCAAATCTCTGCACACTTCCTGGTCCAGGTCAGGTGATTCTCGGTCAGCTGCTCCCTTGCCTCAGAGGACTAGGGTGTTCTGCAGACATGTGAACAACACCTGAGGCTATCTCATCACCAGCACTCCCCCTGCTGGTGGGGTGGGTGTCTGCGGCTCACATGACCTACACTCATCACGACATCCCCTTTTTAAGAAAGTGGCCTGGCAACAGGAAGTTGCCTGGACAAGGAGTTCATTGTGGTTCTACGCCTAGGTTTTTCTGCTCCAGTTCCTGGGTTCTGTTCAAGTGTTATCTGTGTACTGACCGCGGCTTGTTTCCTGAGGACTCTTGTTTGCTGCCTGCCCTGACCTTCAGCTCATTTGACTATTTTGGATTTCCCTCTGCCACTACGTTTTACTTCCTGTTTGTTAGGAGTCACCTGCCTTGGCAGGCATGGGGGCCGCAACCTGGCAGTAGCTTGCGGCACAACATCCTCACCTCTATAGGCTCCGGAGAAGACCAAGCCACTGCTTAGACCCTGGGCCCCGTGCACGTCTCCATCCACTGGGTAGGTGGCACAGTGGGTCCAGCACTTGGCCCTGTGGAGCGTGTCCGTTCTTTCATATATTAGCTGTATATTCCTCCTTTATCTAAATGTTCATAATATTAGTATAATCATTCACAGGCAAGAAATTCTTCCATAGCAGGACCCCTCTTCAGGGCAACTGGACGCCAAGACTCAGGGCTACATCCTGGGACCCCCAAAGTGGGTCTGTAAGCTCCATTTATATTGTCATACCTGTCATTCATGCAGGTGGGGGGGTAGCAGAGGCTGTGATGGATTCACCAGATTTGGATGGAAACCAGTGGGAGGCGGCACTGCAAAACTTTGTGTAACTTGAACTTAAAGCAAATCTAAACTCAGAAATTTCACTTTACATAAATAGGTGGACAAACCTTTAATGTAAAGTAAAAATTCCGTTGTTTTTTTTTTTTTTAGTGCAGCAACCTTTTCTTTTAAATAAAAAGGGTGCAGCACTGCCCCTAATTCTTGACCACCTAGGCGACCGAGAATGGATGAGAGCGCAAAGCCTCCCGGGATACCTACGTCACGCATCCCGGGAGGCTCTTGGGTGCTCCTTATGGGCATGGCTGATCATCTTGGGCATGCGAATAAGGAGCTTTTTCACTCAAACAGAAAAATTTGCAGATCTCACGCATGCGCAGTGAGATCAGCAAATTTTTTTTCCCGTCCTACATCACCCGATCTTGCGCCTGGGTTGGGTGAAATAGGATGAAGAACCAGGAAGAAGAGGAGAAGATGGCAGCGCCAGGAGAACAGTGGGTTGGCATGGGTGTGGCTAAGTGCTAATTTACAAGCTTGTGAATCAGTAGTGACAATACTGATAGCCACACCCCCTGCAACTTTTTAAATCTCCTTGTAGGGCAAGCAGGAACAACCGACGTGACAGTGGCAACTCTACTTGAGCAATGCAGCATTGTTGCCACCCCATTACAGGAAGTCTATTAGGTGGACTTCACTGGTAGGATCAACAAATGTTGCTAAATTTGGGGGGTGTACTTATGTACTCTATGTGCCAAATCTGAATTTTCATTAATTTAAAATGATTCTGAAAATATATGTGACGTTTGAATAAACATCTAATGCTTGCCTGGGGCCTGTATAGCTGACACAGATTGGAGTCCTGCCCTTACCCTGTGACTTGCTACAAAGTTGAAATGTTGCACTCCAATCACTGGAGGGAGAAATACTTTCTTCTTTCTGCAGCAGACAGATGACTTCATTTGATGACATCATCTCATCTAAATTCTGATGACATCATCAGAGCTTAAATCAATGGACTGGAGCTCAACGTTGGTAGGAGGGGAAATCAACTGTATATTGTGCCAGGAGTTTATTAATACATACTTATGAAGTTACTGATAGATATTATCAATCGTTCAATGGCTGTGAAAGTGATGACAGAAATATTCAGTTTTGCAATTATTATTATTATTAATATTATTATTATTATTATTAAACAGGATTTACCATCAATTAGCCATTTTACCATCAATAAGACCCAGAACATTAGACAATGCTCCCCGTTTACATTTATTTTCAGTTTTGAAATCTAAATACAAACTCATTTTCAGTTACAATGAAGCTCATTAAGCAGAACATTTATTCATGCAGCGCCGGGGTAGTCTGCATTGGGTTTATTGGATTGGATGTAGCTGTATGAAGTTTGGCAGTTGCAGAAATTTGGCAAAGTTCCCCGAATGTAAACGTGAGCCTCTGTGTATCGAGATGTGGGTTTTAGGTCTTGGCAGCGGTCTCTTCAAACTGATGGAAGGCTTTAGAATGGGGGGGGGGTTAGGGAGGAGAGAGAAAAAAATACCATTACATCTGAAATTCTGCCAAAACCCATCAAGTTGCCATCTATTATGCTGCGGAATCCTCTGAAGAATTCTTATTTCTTAAATTGCAGTGCACCTGCTTGAAAGAACAACTACCTTGTCACATGATGACATATTTTGTTAAATCGCTCATACTGAATTTATTAGATCCATGGTAAGTTTTTTTTCTCCTCTTCCATGGGGTTTGCAGGCTGACATATTAATGACACTTCCGCCTTCAGTTTCCTTTCCCAGTGACACAATGTATTTTTCTAATATCTTCTGCATGAAAGAGCGAGAGGGGGGGGGGGCTCAGAAAAATGCCAATGTCACTGATCTGCAAATGTATCGGCTGCTGGTTTTATTCAAATAACATGACTTTGGGAATTATTTATTGTATTATAGTGTAACTACGCGTATCCCCTGCTTATTGCTAACAGTTGTGAGGGGTTTATAAAAAAATTACACTGGTCAACAAAAATTTCCTTGCCAAACAGATTAAAGTGATTTTAGTTTATGTTTGATGCACAGATTCCACATGTGATATTGGTTTTGTTAGATCGGCTCTAGTTTGTGAAATAATGACCTCAATAATGTCCTGATAGAAAACTAATGAAACATGAAAATTAAGCAAAGTTAAACTAGATATGCCTACGTATACAGAATGACATTTGTGGAATAATGTCAGTATATTGTATATTCAGTATATTACAGAACTAATCACACAGAAGTCATTGATAAGCTGAGTTTGTATGATTTCTGCTGATAGGACGGCTCCAGCAGTAGTCTGCCATCATGTGTCTCTCCCATCTGATA
>NC_092869.1:49192591-49196703 GCF_032062135.1 Pyxicephalus adspersus | reverse complement strand
TATCCAATCACTAGAGACCGGTGACATCACTGAGATTGCAGCCTATCCAATCACTAGAGACCGGTGACATCACTGAGATTGCAGCCTATCCAATCCCTAGAGACTAGAGCCAATCGGTCCCTCACTGTCCCATCACAAAAGATTGCACAGGTTGGTGACCAGTATGTTCTGTGTAACTGAAGTGGAGGAGAATGGGGTCGCTGACCTGTCTGTATTGTTGGGTTATAAGACTGATGTAGCACATTTACAAAATTCTCGTCTATGCTGTCAGGTGTCTGTTATTTCCCAATGCCCAAATACTGGAAAAGATGAAAAAATTATTTGCTTGGATTAAATGATTCTTCTTTTGCTCCGAAATTCTCTGTTATCCCTCATGCCAATTTCCTCACCACTTGACATGATTAGGGTTAAGCTTTGTGTCATCTATTTGGCCGTCAAAGCAGAACCAGCTTTATAAATATTCACAAATTGAAGCAGCGGAGCGGGATCCCCTGTGAGGGATTCTTTGATGAAATCATAATGCGCGTTGACCAATGGCAGGAAGGCGTTGGGGGGGGGGAACTGTCACTAAATCCTGAAGCATGTCGGCTGCAGTCATATCCACTGAGCATTGGCACATCCAACACAAACACCATATACCGGAGAGGTGCTGAGGTCTGGGGGCGCCCTGGGGGCTCTTTAAAGTTCACAAGCCGCTGTGGCAGCGAGCCGCTTTATGAAGAATTCTTCTTGAGTAGCGTGAATGAGATGATGTAACCCCCAGGCACATTCACCAGCTGGAAACAGCCGGATCAGAACAAGGAATCTGTATCTTGTTAACAATGTTAAGATACATATGGAAAAAGAAAAGAATCTGATCAATATGTAGTAAAGTATTTTGAAAAATTCAAGCAAATCTTCTTTTCCTGCCGCTTCAGTCCGTTGGAGAAAGCCAATGGCGTACCTTCCGGTGCAGGACCGCAGGTCACATGCTGGTCTATTTATCAATTTTTTCACCCAGTATTCCTATTTTTCTTTTGTAAATTAAAAAGTTGAATATTGGGTGAAAGTTGGATGAATCATAGGTGCTGAGTGACGATCATAATGGAATGCCTTCAAGTTTTATAAATATTTGACTTTTTCATACAAAATTTATTTTAGCCTTTTTTTTATCCTTTGTTGTGTCTCATGCAGCCATTTCCTGTCTACTTACTTTCTTGGATAAAAAAAATGTCCTACTGTGTCCCCTTTCCCTTTCTTTTAGGGACACAACAGGAAATCTCCCCAAAATAGGAAAAGTACTACCTCTGACAGCTAATGCAACCCATTCAGGTATTGTAAATTAGAGAATGATAAGGCTACTTTATTACTTGCTAGGCAGATCTCCAGACTAAAATTAGTCAATAAAAGATAAAAAGACAAAACCAGATTTCTTTGCAATATTAGGTAGAAAGGAGGAATACCAAAGAGAGATTGGGATATAGAAGGAATATTATATTGCCAGGCCTTGATAATTAATAGGACGGAAATAGATGGCTTAGTGGGAGCTTACCAAATTGGAAGAGAAGTTTTAGTCAAATAACTGCTTAAGTGACTGGCTGCAGGCATCTCCCACTTTCCACCAATGATCTATGGAACTTGCCATTTGAAGGTTTCCCTCTATTTTGCCTTTTCAACATTTCTTGAAAATTTTCTTACCTTCCATGGCTAGCCAGGTAATATGACTAAAGCTTTTACAATTCTGGAAACTAAATCCTCATTTGGAACACATACAATAGCAGATCTATAATATCCGTCATTTCCATTATTAACACAAATTGATAGCTTCCTGTACATTATTCAAAAATAATTTAATCGTGAGTTTAAATCACAGAAGCATAGAAATACATTCCTCAATCTCATACTAAGACACCAGGGGTTCTAGACCCCCTAACTTTCATGTCACTCCTTGGTCAACTAATACCAACAACTTTAAGTCTCTGTATCCCCTGAAGAAGCCAATGAGCGAAACGCGTTGGGAATAGACAAACTCATATGACTCTGGAATTGACACTATGTGACAAGTAAAAAATCTGGCCTCATGATATGTTAATGAGACCATGAAACTGTATTGTATGTTTTCTACATAACTGTATGTGTTCAATCAATTTGAATTAAAATTCTAAATTGCCAAAAAAGCCGTCTTTTTCTCCTCCATCTTTAACATTGCACTAATAAATTTTAATTCAGTGATTTCCTATGCAATACCTTTTTCTGCCACTAGATGTCCTCAGTCCATCCTAGACCCTCCCAGCTGTAGCAGTAAAAGCAGCGCAGTGCACTCATCATTCTGCTTTCTCCTCCTCATTTCTTCAAAGCACATGAATGGATTGGCTCCAATGTTCTTGTAGCGCCAGCAAGAATATGATAGCGGATCCAAATAAGAAATATGCTTACATTAAAAAAAATAATAATGATGTATTAATGGTTATGCAGCTGCAATTATGAGACTTTTATATCTGCTTAGTGTTTTTCTTTAAAGTTCACTAATTATATTCTTATATACAACAACTGCTACAAGACCATAGCACACCAGAAAATATTAAAATAAAAATAAAATAATGAAATGATCACAGAATACAAAATTATTTTTTCACTAAGCACACCTATTTGGTAATCAGGACATTCCCATTACCCATCAATATACCAATGCAATAAGTAAACCGGTTAGGTATGCAGGCATGCCCCAGGGATGCCCCCCCCCCCCCCCCTCTTCTTTTTACATAGTTGGTGCTTTGTTTAATAATACAATAATAAGTAATTCTGGCAGCTCCCCTCCCCCCTTCCCAGTAATAAATCTTTTTTTTGTTTTTTACTTTTATGTGAACATTAATATTATCATTAACAATTGCGTCCCCATACAAATATCACACAGCTTTTACTCACAAATTGACAGAATAAATCTTCTTTTCTGACCGCGGCGCCCAACGTACAGCTACATCAACTCCACAGGATGGGGTCATAACGGGGATAGTGAGGGGTAAAAGAAAAAGCAGATTTAATGCAACGCTAATGTAAGCAAGTTGTATTTAATATTTACAGTGCGGTGTTGCGGTAATGGAATTTTCATGCATGAGGTACTGCTGGCATGGGGCATTTGGAATAATTGCCCATCTGGTGTTTTACAAGCATGATGCAAGTTGGTGGTTTGTCAGAGGAGGGGGGAATAGTACGATGATGCCTGTGGGGCGTTGGGTGAGGTTGGCTTTCTTCTGTCATTTTACTTTAAATGCTCATCAGCTGTATTGGTTTGCTGTGCCGGGATGACATAACCATATGGCACATGCAAAGGAAGCCGGGAATACTTACACCACACATGCGCTGCTCAGCATTTTGCCAGAAACCCAAAGGAATCAGGCAGGTAAGTCGCATTATTAAAGAAGGACCATCACCTGTCCCTTTCTGCAATAATGACCTACCTGATCATGCAACTTCCCCTGAAGGGGTCCCCACCGCTGGGGTGCAGACTGGCACTGGGACTTGGCAGTGCCAACCCAACTTTAGTCATCAATTTAGCCGCCATGCTAAATGAAATGACCGGAGAGGGCACAGATTCTTCCAGTCACAATGAGGACTTCAGCTACCGAGGACGGACCCAAACCGAGAGGCCAATGGATTGGGGTAAGATTTCATCTGTGGAGCTGGGTCAGGAAAAGGAAGCAAAAAAGCACTTTGTTTTACACTGCACTTATCATTTAAAGCACCACTCAAAAAAGACCAAATGCCCCGGTTTTCCCTGAACCGGTTTCCCTAAACATGCAAGAAAAATGTTTCCATATATACCCCCCCCCCAATCCATGGAAAAATGTTCTTACAAATGGGGCAGGGTGATAAAACATCCAAACTCATCAATCCAAAATCATTTTTATGTAGGGTGTGTTAAGTAATGTCAGCCATAGGGCAGAGGTAGGTATACATCTGTGGAATAGGATGGAGTAACTGCATCTATAGGGCAGAGGTAGGTATACATCTGTGGAATAGGGTGGGGTAACTGCAGCTATAGGGCAGAGGTAGGTATACATCTGTGGAATAGGGTGGGTAAGGTAATAGCAGCCATAGGGCAGAGGTAGGTATACATCTGTGGAATAGGGTGG